>NC_051392.1:54682056-54689556 GCF_015228065.2 Penaeus monodon
AAGTCCCCAAAAGTCGCTCCAAGCCCCACGAAGTCGCTCCAAGCCCCACGAAGTCGCTTCAAGCCCCACGAAGTCGCTCCAAGACCCACGGAAGGTCGCTCCAAGCCCCACTCGGAAGTCGCTCACAACCCCACGAAGTAGCTCCAACGCCACGAAGTCGCTCGAAGCCACACGAAGTAGTTCCAAGCCACCGAGTCCAACGACGTAGCTTCAAGCCCTACGAAGTCGCTCCCAAGCCACCAACAAGTCGCGTTCAAGCCCCAAGAAGGTCGCTCCAAGCACACGAGTCCCACGTAAGTCGCTTATCAAGTCCCCAAAGAGTCGCTCCAAGCCCCACGAAGTCCCACGAAGTCGCTCCAAGCCCCACGAAGTCCCACGAAGTCGCTTTCAAGTCCCCAAAAGTTCGTCAGCCCCACGAAGTCGCTCCAAGCCCCACGAAGGGTCCCACGAAGTACGCTCAAGCCACGAAGTTCCCACGAAGTCGCCTCCAAAGTTCCCCAAAAAGCCGATCGACTAGTCGCGGGGCTGGAACGTGGGCGACGGGCGGTGAGGGGGGGGGGGGGGGGCAGGAGCTTAAGGAGCTCCCGCTCGCGAGGCCTAAAGTCGGGCGCCCTCTCGGCCGCACGACTCGGGGGAGGATGCGCCGTACCTACCGTACTTACGTACTTGCCTTACTTAGAATACTTACTTATTTGCTTACTTACTTACCTACTTACTTACATACTTACCTACTTACTTCTTACTCATTTACTTACCTACTTACTTCTTACTTACTTACTTACCTACTTACTTACTTACCTACTTATTTACTTACTTACCTACTTACTTACGTGTACTTACTTGCTTACTTTACTTACTTACGTGCGGGGATTTCACGTACGAAAGGCGTCACAGAAATGTCGCGCTTACAAACACACTTGCTAACGTACACTCATACCCGCAAACACACTATACACATTAATGCTTATAGATATAAAAAACAAAACACAAAAACACACGAATTATGAAAACACAAACACCTCTACACCAACAACAACAGCCCCCCCAAAAAAAAAAAAACAAAAAACAACAACAACAAGAGCAAGAGCTACAAAACCAACAACAACAAAAACCACAACAACAAAGACAACAACAAAAACAACAAAACAACAACAACAAACAACCAACACAGACAACAACAACAACAGACAAAGACAACAAAAACAAACAACAACAAAAGAAACAAAACAACAACAACAACAACAAAGACAACAACAACAACAACAACAACAAAGGCAAAACAACAACAAAGACAAAAAACAAAAACAACAAAGACAACAAACAACAACAAACACACAAACAAAGAACAACAAAACAAACAACAAAGACAACAACACAACAACAAAGGACAAACAACAACAACAACAACAACAAACAACAAACAACAAAGGACAACAACAACAAACAACAAAGACAAAAAACAACAACAAACATAACAAAGACACAACAACAACAACAAAGACAACAACAACAACAACAACAACAACAACAAGAAACAACAACAAACAAAACAAAAACATCAACAACAACAACAACAAGAACAAAAAACAACAAGAACAAAAACAACAACAACAACAAACCAAGACCACAACAACAACAAAACAACAACAAAGAAAAACAACAACAAAGACAACAACAAACAACAAAAACAAACAAAAAAGACAACAACAACAACAACACAAAGACAACAACAACAACAACAACAAAGACAACAACAACAACAACAAAGACAACAACAAACAACAAAAACAAAGACAACAAAAAAAAAAAAAAAAAACACAAAAACAAACAAACAAAACAACAACAAAAAAACAACAAACAAAAGACCAAAAACAACAACAACAACAACAAAGACAACAACAACAACAACAAAGACAACAACAACAACAACAAAGACAACAACAACAACAACAAAGACAACAACAACAACAAAGACAACAACAACAAAGACAACAACAACAAACAACAACAAAGACAACAACAACAACAAACAGCAACAAAGACAACAACAACAACAACAAAGACAACAACAACAACAACAACAAAGACAACAACAACAAAGACAACAACAACAACAACAACAACAAAGACAACAACAACAAAGACAACAACAACCCCCCACAAGACAAACACAACAACAACAAAGACAACAGAACAACAAAACCCAAGACAATAACAACAACACAAATGACAACAACGACAGCATAATTCCCTCAAGCAAGCGACCGTCGCGACAAACAATTTCCTTCGAGAAGATTCTTGGAGGGAGTTCAATCCTACGGGAAATAGGAGTGGATCCCCCCCCCCCCCCCCCGCCGCTGAGCCGCCGACTAAATCCTTCTGAAGGACGATTGGAAGTGAGTTCAGAGGGAGGCGAAGGAGACGGAGGAGGAGGAGGAGGAGGTGGGGGAGGAGGAGGAGACGAAGGAGGAGGAGGAAGCGAAGGAGGAGGAGGAGGAAGCGAAGGAGGAGGTGGAGGAGGAGGAGGAGACGAAGGAGGAGGAGGAGGAGGAGAAGGAGGAGGAGGCAAGGGGAGGGGAGGCGGAGGCGAAGGAGGAGGAGCAGGAGGCGGAGGCGGAGGCAAGGGGGGAGGAGGTGAAGGAGGCGAGGTAAGAAGGCGATGGAGGAGGAGGAGGAGGCGAAGGAGGAGCAGGAGGCGGAGGCGAGGGGGGGAGGGGGAGGCAGGGAAAAGTTATAAAAAGGGAGAGAAGAAGAGGCCAAAAAAGTAGGGGAGCATGAAAAAAAGAGAGAAAAAGAAATGTATGTATGTATATTCATATGTATATACATATATATAGTATATATAATATACTGTATATATAATATATATAATATATATATCTATATATAATATATAATATAATATATACAATATATATATACATACATATATGATATATGCAGTAGAGAGAGAGAGAGAGAGAGAGAGAGGAGAGACACCGAGAGAGAGAGAGAGAGAGAGAGAGAGAGACGCAGAAACAAACACAGACAGACAAACAGAAAGCCCAAGACAGAGACAGCGAGAGTAAGGGCCGCCCACAGTCAGCCGAAGTGGCCGGAGAGCAGCGCCCGTGTCCGCTGTCCGACTCAAGCGCCAATTCCGCCACTGACACCCTGGCTCGCCGCCGCTGTTCCTGGTCGCTGTTCCTGGTCGCTGTTCCTGGTCGCCGTTCCTGGTCGCTGTTCCTCCCTCTGATTACACGCAACTCTTTCGATAAGGCCTTTCGCCCGGTGGAGGAAAAGAAGCGAGTTTGGGTCGAGGGAATGGCGGGGGGGTGGCGGGGGATGGGGGTACGGGTGCTAGAGGGAATGGCGGGTGTTGGAGGTAAGGCTGGTAGAGGGAATGGCGGGGATGGGGGTAAGGGTGGTGGAGGGAATAGCGGGGGGATGGGGTAGGGGTGATGGAGGAATAGAGAGGGAATCTTCTTCTTTTAACGGGAGGTTCATGTCTGAGCCGCCGTGGTCACAGCATGATACTTAATTGTAGTTTTCATGTTATGATGCTCTTGAAGTGAGTACGTGGTAGGGTCCCCAGTTCCTTTCCACGGAGAGTGCCAGTGTTACCTTTTTTTTTTTTTTTTTTAGGTAATCATTCTCTCTATTTTATCCGGTCTTGGGACCAGCACTGATTTGGGCTGGCTTGGCCACCCAGTGGCTAGGTAGGCAATCGAGGTGAAGTTCCTTTGCCCAAGGGAACAACGCGCCGGCCGGTGACTCGAACCCTCGAACTCAGATTGCCGTCGTGACAGTCTTGAGTCCGACGCTCTAACCATTCGGCCACCGCGGCCTTAGAGAGGGAATGGGAGAGGTCTTTTGGAGGGACTGGAGGACAGATAGGAGTAAGGGCGCGGGAGGGAATGGCGGGAGGGAACAAAGGAACGGATGGTGGAGGGAATGGAAAGGAGATAGGGGTAGGGAAGTTGGAGGGAATAGCGATAGGAGAAAGAAGACTCGTAGATGTAGTCTGACCGCACTCTACCCCCGTGCGTTGTCCACTACAGGTGTTATTGGTGGCCGATCAAGCAGGTGTTTCGTTAGATCTTATCTCTGTCTCTCCTACCCCTCCCCCCCTCCCCCCTCCCCATCTCTCAACTTAGGGTTCATTTAACATGCTGTTCTTTTCTTTTGACGTAAACAGTCGTGTTAATCTCTTTTTCTCCTTTTCTCCGTTTACTTTTTTTTTCTCTCTCTCTTTCATTGGTTTTACTTTCTCTCTCTCTCTCTCTCTCTCTCTCTCTCTCTCTCTCTCTCTCTTCTCTGTCTCTGTCTCTGTCTCTCTCTCTCTCTCTCTGTCTCTCTCTCTCTTTCTCTCTCTCCCTCTCTCTCTCTCAACTCCTTCCTCTAACCATATTCTCTTTCCTTCAACCCCCCTCTTTCTATACCTCCTTTCACTCTCCTCTCCCTCTCTTTTTCTCTACTTCCCCTCCCACTCTCTCTCCCTTTCTCTCCTCTCTCTCCTTCCCCTACCCCTCTTTCTCTCTATTTCCCCTCCCACTCTCTCTCCCTTTCTCTCCTCTCTCTCCTTCCCCTACCCCTCTCTCTCTCTCTTTCTCTCCTCTCTCCCCTTTTTCCCTCCCCCTCTCTCTCCCCCCTTTTTCTTTTCCATCCCCCCACCTCCCCTCTCTCTCCCCCCTTTCTCTCCACCCCCCACCTCCCTCTCTCTCCCTTTCTCTCCTCTCTCTCCTTCCCCTACCCCTCTCTCTCTCTCCCCTTTCTCTCCACCCCCCACCTCCCTCTCTCTCCCTTTCTCTCCTCTCTCACCTTCTTCTCCCCCCCCCCCCTCTCTCTCCCAGGTGTGGCACAATATGTACAATGGCTGCAGAGTGCTCGCGCGACTGAATTACAGCAGTATCGCTGGCTGAACACCGTGTTATTTGGGGAAACGAAACCCTTGCATTACAGAGAGTGCGTGAGATATTTGCTCTGGTGATCACTTAGGATGGATGTTATCTGTGTTCTTCTGTTTTATTCTTTTTTCCCCTCTCTCTGTTTTCTTTACTCTTTTTTATTTTTAAAGCTCTCTCTCTCTCTCTCCCCTCCTCATCTCTCTCTTCTCTCTCTCCTTCTCCTCTCCTCTCCCCTCTGTCTCTCTTTTTTCTCTCTCTCTCTCCCCCCTCTCTTCTCTCTTTTGTTTTTCTGCCCCTCTCTCTCTCTCCTCTTCTCTCTCCCCTCTCTCTCTCCCTCTCTCTCTCTCTCTCTCTCTCTCCCTCTCCCCTCTCTCCAATCACCCGTTTAAAACCTTTTAAAAGTTTTTTTTCCCAAAGTTTTTCCTCCTTTAGTTATATACCCTTTGGGAAACCAATCACAGTCCCTAAATGAAAAATAAAAATAAAAAAAAAGACTTTTCTCTTTTCTCTCCCCTCTCTCCCTCTCCTCCTCTCTCTCTTCTTTTCTCTCTCCCTTTCCCCCCTCTCTCTCCCCTCTCGTCCCCCCTCTCTCTCCTCTCCTTTTTCCCCTCTCTCTCTCTCTCTCTTTTTCTCCCTCCTTCTTTCTTTCTTTTTTATCTTAATCCCACCAAACCATCCGGCGCAGAACAGCCTAGCAGCATGCAACGGGAAAACACACCTGTTTAGAACACGCTTTTTAGTAGGGGTAGGGGTGGAGGGAGGGATGGGGGTGGGGGGGTGGGAACTCGGAATGTATATCACAGATGCTGAGTAATGTTTTCTTTTCATCATCTATTCTATTTTTATTATTAAAGACGGTCACTATCTCGAGTTTACCCGTGGGCTTTGGCCTACCCAGCCACGCTGGGCTTACAGTTTTACATGCGACGCTTGCACGAACCGCCCGGCGTGACTTTCAACCCTGGGGAGGTTGGCCATCCACCTGGCCCCTCGCGCCCCGCTGGGCTCTTAACACGTTTCTCTTTCGCTCTCTTTAACCTAACTCTCTCCGGGTCTTACCTTCTTGCTCATCCTGCTGTTGTAATGATTGCTGTCTTTGTCTGTTGTCTGTTTCACTTGTCCTCTCTCCCTCTCTCGCTTGGCTCTCTCTCTCTCTCTCTCTCTCTCTCTCTCTCTCTCTCTCTCTCTCTCTCTCTCTCTCTCTCTCTCTCGTATCCACTGATTGTCTGTCTGTGTGTCTGTTTGTCTGTTCACTTTCTCTCTCTCCCTCTCTCTCTCTCTCTCTCTCTCTCTTCTTTAACTCTCTCGCTCTTTTTTTCGCTCGTCTGCCTATTGCTATCTCTATTTGTTGATCTTCATATCTTTCTACCTTTGTCTCCGTTCATGTTTCTGTCTCTCATCTCCCTCTTAATCCTTCCCATATCCTTTTCTCTCCCTCTTTATATATCCTCCCTTCTCTCTCCCTATCTCTTCTCCTTCCCATCTGCATCCTCCTCCTCCCTCTCTTCCTTATTCCGTTCCCTCTCCTCCTGCCACTTTTCTCTCTCTCTATTAATGTCCATCTCCGTCCCTCTCCACCCTTACTCTCCCTCACTTCTCCCCCGTCCCCTCCCCTCTCCCTCACTTCTCCCCCGTCCCCTCCCCTCTCCCTCACTTCTCCCCCGTCCCCTCCCCTCTCCCTTACTTCTCCCCCTTCCCCTCCCCTCTCCTTCACTTCTCCCCCGTCCCCTCCCCTCTCCCTTACTTCTCCCTAGTCCCCCCCCTCTCCCTTACTTCCCCCCCTCCCCTCCCCTTTTCCCTCACTTCTCCCCCCCCCCTCCCCTCTCCCTACTTCCCCCCGTCCCCTCCCCCTCCCTCCCCTCTCTACTCCCCCCTTCCCCCCCTCCCCCCCTCTCCTCTCCCTCCTCCCCTCCCCTCCCCCTCCCCCTACCACAGACAGAGTTCATTCACACTTATTGAACCTGTTCGTCTACCTATCTGTACAGAGGCCTTCGATTATCCGATTAAGAGCGCGGGTAATTTAATCAATTTGTGTTAGCTCAATATACGTTCGTTTATTTGTTTTGCGAGTCATGCTTGTTGTTTACGTCGTTTTGACACTGTCGGTAACAGGAATGTAGTATATATATATTTTTTTTATTTTCCTTATTTCAAAGTTATCTACATTTACTATTTTTTTGGGAAAATTTCTTTTGGGGAAAAAATTTTTTCAAAAAAAGTGAGGATAATATATAAATTTAACAAATAATATTTATAAAAAATATATTATATATATTATATATATATAAATATATATATAATTTTATATTTATTTTTTTTTTTTTTTTTTTTTTTTTTTTTTTTTTTTTATTCTATTTTTATTTATTTATCTATTTCTTATTCCATCTGCTTCAAATTAAAGGTAAATATCTCTCTATGCATCTATCTTTCCGTCTTCCCCCTCTTTTTATATATCTGTTGTCTATTTCTATTTTCTCTATCCCTTACACACAGACACGTCACATATAAAATAACATATTTTTTTTTTCTTTTTCCCCTGTTTATACTTACCCTTCACTTACCCCAAATCCACCCAAATCTCCCCCACTTCCCTCCTCATACCCCTCCCCCTCCT
>NC_051392.1:54694556-54701268 GCF_015228065.2 Penaeus monodon
CTCTTCTTCTCGTCTTTTCTTCGGTCTCGTTCGCTTCTCGCTCGTTCCTTCCTGGCTGTTCTTCTTCGTCTGTCTGTCTCTCGGTTCTTTTCCTCTCTCGTCTCTCGGTCTCTCTCAGTCGGCTCTTTTTTGTCTCGTCTCTCTGCTCTGTCTCGGTCCTCCGCCGGTCTCTTTTCTCTGCTCTGTCTCCGTCTCTGTCTCCGGTCTCTCTCACTCGGCTCTTCCTTGTCTCGTCTCTCGGTCTCTTCGCTCGGTCTCTGTCTCCGTTCTCTTTCCTCGTCTTGTCTCTCAGCTCGCCCGTCTCTCTGCTCGTCTCTTTTCTCTGTCCTGTCTCTCGGCGCTGTCTCACGGTCTCCCGCTCGGTCTCGGCTCTCGGTTTCTTTTCCTCTTGTCTCTGTCTTCGGTCTCTCTCGGCTCGGTCTTCTGTCTTCGGTCTCTCCTCTGTCTCTGTTCGGGTCTCTTTCTTCGGTCTCTTTTCTCTGTCTCTGTCCTCGGTTCTGTCTCTTGGTCTCTGTCTCTCGGTTCTCTTCCTCTGTTATTTTCTCTCGGTTCTCTCGTCGGTCTTCCTCGTCTTGTCTTCTTTTCTCTCGCCTTTCCTTTTTCTGTCTCTATTCTTGTCTCTGTCCTCTTCTCTGTCTCTCGGTTTTGTTCTCTCGGTCTCTGTCTCTCGGCTCTTCCCTCTCTTCTCTCGGTCCTCTTCTTCCTTTCCGTCCCTGCTCTCCTCTTCTCGCTGGTCTCTTTTCTCTGTCTGTCTCTGGTCTCTGTCTCCGGTTCTCTCCGCTCGGTCTCCTGTCCTCGGTCTCTTTCCTCCGGTCTCGCTCTCGGTCTCTCCGCTCGGCCTTTTTCTCCCTTTCTCCGTCTCTCTATCTCTCGCTCGTCTCTTTTCTCTTTCCTGTCTTCTTGTCTCTCCGCGTTCTCTGTCTCTCTCTCTTCCTCTGTCTCTGTCTCTATCGTTCTCTCTCGCTCTTCTCTTTTCTTGTCTCTTTCCCGTCCGTTCTCTCGGTCTCTCTCGCTCTGTCTCTTTTTCTCTGTCTCTGTCTCATTCCGTCTCTGTCTCCTTTCTCGTCTCGCTCCGGCTCTCTCTCTTTTCTCTTCTCGTCTCTGCTCTCTCTCTCGTCTCTCGTAGCTCTCTGCTTTTATATTTCCTCTGCTCTGTCTCTCCGTCTCCTTCTGCGGTCTCTTTTCTCTGTCCTGTCTCCGTTCTCTCTCGTTTTTCCTTTTCTTCTCTGTCTCTCTGTCTGTCTCGTTCCTCCTCTCTGTCTCTTTTCCTCGTCTCTGTCTCGCCTGGTCTCCTTCCCTCCCGGTTTTTTCTCTTCTCTGTCTCGTCTCTCGTCTCTCTCGCCGGTCTCTTTTCTCTTTCTCTGTCTTCTGTCTCTTCCTCGGCTCGTCTCTCGGTCTCTCTCTCTGTCTCTTTTCTCTGTCTCTGTTCTCAGTCTCGTCTCTCGGTCCTCTCTCGTCTCTGTTCTCGGCCTCCTCTCGCTTGGTCTCTTTTTCTCTTCTCTGTCTTCTCGTCTCTGTCTTCGGCTCTCTCGCTCGTGCTCTTCCTCTTTCTCTGTCTCTCGTTCTCTGTCTCCTTCTTTTTCCTCTGCTTGTCTCTCGGTCTCTCTCGGCCTCTCTTTTTCTTTTCTCTTCCTCCGTCTGTCTTCTCTCCTCGTCTCTTCTTCGTTCTCTCTCCTGTTCTTTTTCTCTGTCTCTGTCTCTCAGTCTCTGTCTCTCGGTCTCTCTCGCTCGGTCTCTTTTCTCTGTCTCTGTCTCTCAGGCTCTGTCTCTCGGTCTCTTTTCCTCTGTCTCTGTCTCTCGGTCTCTGTCTCTCGGTTTCTCTCGCTCGGTCTCTTTTTCTCTGTCTCTGTCTCTCAGTCTCTGTCTCTCGGTCTCTTTTCCTCTGTCTCTGTTTCTCGGTCTCTTTTCCTCTGTCTCTGTCTCTCGGTCTCGGTAATTTCTCTTTTCCCTTCTCTTTACCTCGTCTCTTTCTCTCATTCTATCGCTTTCTCTCTTCATCCATCTACTTCTCCTTTTACCTGTTTATATTTTTTTCTCTCCCTATCTATCTACGTCTATCTATCTTTCCCTATTTTTCTCACACTTCTTCACTCACATACTTACCCTCTCTCTTCCTCTCTATCCCCCCTTTCTCTCATTTCCTCTTTCTCTCTCCATCCTTATCTCTTTCTCCCAGCTCCCGTCTTCTCCCTATCTCCGCCTTTCCGTCCTAATCCCCTCTTATCTTATTTCCCTTTTCTTGCTATGAACGTCTTGCCTCATAAGAGAGAGAGAGAGAGAGAGAGAGAGAGAGAATGAGAGAGAATGAAAGAATGAGAGAATGAGAGAGGGAGAGAGAGAGAGAGAATGAGAGAATGAGAGAGAGAGAATGAGAGAATGAGAGAAAGAGAGAGAGAGAGAGAGAATAAGAAAGAAAGAGAGAAAGAGACAGAGGACAGAGAAAATGAAAGAGAATGAGAAAGATACAGACAGACAGACATACACAGAGAAGACAGATAAACAGCAAGACGACGGAAGAAAGAGGAGACAGAGAGAAGAGAAGGAGAGGGAAAGGAGAAAGAGAGAGTAAGACGCTCAGAGGGCAAAACTGGCCCCAGAGAGGGAAGGCGGAGTTGCCGAGCCTCGAAGGACACAACTCATTAGTAGTTTGCGATCGCAGAGAGAATTGCCAATATTCTAAGGGCGGCGAGATGGAGAGGAGGGGAGAGGGAGAAGAGAGAGAGAGAGAGAGAGGAGAGAGAGAGAGAGAGAGAGAGAGAGGAGAGAGAGAGAGAGAGGAGGTGAGACAGAGAGAGAGAGAGAGACGAGAGAGACGAGAGAGAGAGACGGAGTAGAGAGAGAAAGGCAGAGAGGAGGGAAGCAGGAGAGGCGGGGGGGAGGAAAGGAAGGATAGGCAGGGAGGGAGGGAGGAGGGAGAGGGAGAGAGAGAGGGAGGGAAGGAGGGAGGTGAGAGAGAGAGGAGAGAGAGAGAGAGACGGAGAGCGAGAAGCATAGAGGGAGAGAGAAGAGAGAGGAGAGAGACGAGAGAGGAGAGAGAGGAGAGAGGAGGAGAGAGATGAGAGAGAGAGAGAGAGAGCAGAGAGATGAGGAGAGAAGAGACTGAGAGAGAGAGAGAGAGAGAGAGGATGAGAGAGAGAGAGAGAGAGAGAGAGAGAGAAGAGAGAGAGAGAGAGAGAGAGAGAGAGAGAGAGATATAAAGAGAGAGAGAGGGTGGGGAGGGAGGGAAAGGAAGGAGAGGGAGAGAGGGAGGGAGAGGAGGGTTGAGGGAGGGAGTGGGAGGGAGAGAGAGAGGAGAGAGAGAGAGAGCGGAGAGGCGAGAGAGCGAGAGAGCGAGTAGAGAGAGTGAGAGAGGTGAGAGACGCCACAGAGATGAGAGAGAGAGAGAGGGATGGAGAGAGAGAGAGGGAGAGACGAGAGAGAAGAGAGAGAGAAGAGAGAGAGAAGAGAGAGAGAGAGACAGAACAGACAGACAGACGAGAGACGCCAAGAGAGACAAAACTAATAAAAAAAATAAAAGATAGACAGATAAGAGAGAGCGAGAAGAGAAGAATGTCAATCCGCACGAGGGACGGGGGTTGGGGCGGGGACAAGTGGGCGTGTGTCACCGAATAGGACAAAGAGTGCCACATTAGAGAGGCGACGAGGAGAGGGTGCCAGGGGAGTCGGAGAACACAAAGTACCATGATATATTTTAATGTAATGCGATATGCTTGGAAACTTGTAACATGTAGGGTCGTTGTCTTTACTGTTGGTCGTCTGTCTGTTTGTCTGTGTGGTGTGTATGTATGTATATATGTATGTATGTAGGTATGTATGATGTTGTATGGTATGTTGTACGTATGTATGTCAGTACGAATGTATGATGTATGTTGTCTGTCTATGTTCTCGTGTGTCGTCTCTATGTCTTTCTGTATGTCTCTGTCTCTTTGTCTGTCTGCTTATATTTCTATCCTCTCTGTCTGTCTGTCGTCTCTATCTCTGTGCCCGCCTGTCTTCCGTCTGGTCTCGAAAACACAGCGCCAGAGTCAGACGCGAGGCCACATTAGCGGAGGACGAGCAAGGTGGCACTGGGGGACACGGAATGCCAGCTTTCCCGAGGCGCGAGGGTGGAGGACAAGGGCGCCTGAGAATCTTTTCCTCCCGGTGACAGATGTTGAGCGCGCGGGCGGGAGGGCAGCCGGACACGAGGGTGCCGCACGGGGTAGGTACAGTCATATATATATTTGTGCTATATGTACACACACACACACACACACACACGCACACACACACACCACACACAACACACACGACACACACACGCACAACACAGACCACACACCAACACACACACACAACACACACACACACACACACACACCACACACACACATCTACACACATACATACATAAAGATCTAGATATGTAGCGAGAAATAGATAATCTATAGAGAATATAGATATAGCTACCACACAGAGAGAATATAGTGTAGAGAGATAGAGAGATATATGATATAGATATATATATATTATAGATATAAAGATATATATAGATATACATAGATATATATATTAGAGTAGATATACATATATATATATATATATATATATAGTATATATATATAGATATATATATATTAATACACAGCAACAATACTCACTTTTAGCAAACAACAATGAAACAATAAGATTAAAGCCGCCATGAGTAAATCCCACCGAATTAAAAACAGTAATAAGAACGGATTACGGAGCCATGTTATAGGCGAGGTTCATTTCGTGGTGATTTAAAAATGTCTACTAAGTAGAGGAAACGGAAGAAGACAGAGGATAAATGTAGGATATGAAAACAAAAGGATGAAGAAGGGGTTAAGAAAAAGGAGGAAGGGGAGGAGGATAAGGATGAGGATGATGGGAAAAGGGAGGGGAAAAAGAGAAGGGAGGAGGAGGGGGAGGAGGAGGAGGAGGATTAGAAAAAGGAGAGGGAGAGTAGGAAGAGGCGGATAACGAGAGGAAAAGGGAGGAGGAAGTGGGGGAAAATGAGGAAGTGAGGAGGAGATGATAAAAGAGAGGAGGAAAAGGAGGAGGAGGGAATGAAGGGGGGGGGTGTAGAGAAAAAATAAGAGAAGGAGAGAAAGAAATGGATAAGAGGAAAAGTAGAGTAAACGAAAAAAAGAGAAGACGAGAGGAGGATGGAAGTAAAAGAAGGAAAATAATATGATGGAAAAAAGAAGGAGGAAGAGGAGGATATGTGGAAGATAAAAACAAGGACATAAAAAAATGGAAGGAAGATCGGAAAATTAAGAAAAACAGACAAGGAGAAGAAGAACAGACGAAAAGGGAGATGTAAACAGAAAGAAGAACGACGGAAATCAAGAAAAAGAGACAAAGAAAAGTACACGGCCAAAGTAAACGAAAAAGACCATTTCGACCGGCGAAAACGAGCTGAAAAAAAAAGAACGAAATGAAAACACCATATTTTTTTCTTTTTTTTTTTTCTTCTTTTTTCTTCGTTGTTTCTCCGTCGTTAGTAAAACCATTAAAACCCATTGTAGCGTATTCATGGGGAGGCAGAATGGATGGACGAAGCTAAACCGCAGTCCCGGATGTTGTGGGTGAAATGGGGGGTGGGGACTTCTTAAAGGGAGGGGGGAGGTTCTATGGGCATGGATGAGGGGGGGGGAGGTTCTATGGGCATGGATGAGGGGGGAGTTATAGGGGCATGGATGAGGGGGGGTTATAGGGCGATGGAGAGGGGGGAGGTTCTGGGATGGAGGAGGGGGAGGAGGTTCTACGGGCATGGATGAGGGGGGGGGGGTTCTGAAGGACGAGGAAGGTTCTGGAAGACTTAAAGGGAATGGGGGGGGCGGTAGAGGGGAGGCTGACACTGTATTTATTCATTTATATCAATCCATCTACATATCAATCTATTTTTTTTCATTAATTCATTTGTATCTTCATTGATTCATTAATCTATCTATCTACCTATCTATCTATATCTATATCTATCTATCTATCTATCTATCTATCTATCTATCTATTTATCTATTTATCTGTTTATTTATCAGCGATGTTTGTGTGTGGAGGAGGAGGAGCAGGAGGGGGTGGGGGGGGGGGGAGAGGTGTGTGTGCGTATGGCTGCGTGTAAGTGCGTGCATAGTGGGCGGGTTAATGCGTGTACGTGTGTGTGCGCGCATGCATGTGGTTCTGTTGTTGATGTGTGTATGTATTCTAGGAGTGCGGGAGGATGTGTATATTCATATGTATGTATATGTATACCTGTATTTCTTATTAATAAGGGGGATATTTCCATGTATGTGTGTACGAATATCTATCTGTCTATCTATCTATCTGTCTATTTTTCTGTCTATCTGTCCATCTATTTTCTGTCTATCTATCTATCTATTTATGTAGGCATGTGTGTCTATATTTCGTACTAATAAAGGGGATATGCATGTATGTATATTCTATCTATCCATCTATCTGTCTATCTATCTATCAGTCAATCTACCTATCTATCTATCTTTCTTTCTGTCTATCTATCTATCTATCCATCTATCTATCTATCTATCTATCTATCTATCATCATCCATCGATCTATCCATCCCCATCCCTCCACCATCTATATCATTATCCCTCATCTATTATCTATTTTCATCTACTATCTATTTCTATCTATCCACCATCTCGCCATTCATCATCCCCAAATTTTTTTTAAACCCAAAACATCTATTAT
>NC_051392.1:54701368-54708868 GCF_015228065.2 Penaeus monodon
TTTTTTTCCCTTCTTCCCCTTTTCCCCTCCACCTTCCCCCCCTTTTCCCCTCCCCCCCTTCCTTTTCCCCCCTCCCCCCTCTCCTCTTCCTCCTCCTTCCTCCTCTTCCTCCTCCCCCAACACCCTCCTCCTCTCCTCTCTCCTCCTCCTCATTTCCTCCTCCCTCCCCTCTAATCTCCCTCCCCTCCTCTTCCCTAGCTCTCCTCCCTCTCCTCTCTCCTCCCTCCTTCCTCTTCCTTCTTCCTCTTCCTCCCTCCTCCCCCTTTCTCTCTCTCTCCTCTCTCCTTCCCCTCGCTCTCTCGCGCTCTCTCTCCTCCTTCTGTCTCTCTCTCCCTCTCTCCTCTCTCTCTCTCTCTCTTCTCTCTCTCTCTCTCTCTCTCTCCCTCTCTCTCGCTCTTCCTCATCCATCTCTCTCTCTCTCTCTCTCTCTCTCTCTCTCTCTCTCTCTCTCTCTCTCTCTCTCTCTCTCCTCTCCCTCCCTTGCTACGTGATGCCCGGCCATGCCCAGCCACTTTTTATATGCACAAGCTTGATGAGCTGCCTGATCCACTGGCCATGTGATCACAATTTGTCGGAGACGCTGGCTGAGGTGAGTTCCATGCCCCTTGCCCCTCCCCTTGCCCCCTCCCCTTGCCCCCTCCCCGTTGGAACTTCCCCTTGCCCCCTCCCTTTGGCCCCTTCCCTTGCCCCCTCCCTTTGGCCCCTTCCCTTGCCCCCTCCCTTTGGCCCCTTCCCTTGCCCCCTCCCTTTGGTCCCTCCCCTTCCCCCTCTACTTCCCCCCCTCCCCTTCGGCTCCTCCCCTTGCCCTTTTCCCCTTGCCCCCCTCCCCGCACACCCCCTTTACTTCCCCCCTTCCCCTTTCCCCCCCTTTCCCCTTTTGGCCCCTTTCCCCCTTTCCCCCCTTTCCCCCTTTCCCCCTTCCCCTTTTTGCCCCCTCTCCTTGCCCCTTTCCCTTGCCTTGAGGAGAGGAGAGAGAAAGGAAAATTCTTCGTATCTTTACTCCTCGTAAAATTTGTTTTATTTTTATTCATTTTCTATTTTATCTTATTTTTTTTGTCCCTTTTTTTTAAATTTATGGGAAAGTTTTATTTATTCTTTTATATCTTGTCGTTTTATTTAGTTTTTTTTATATTTTTCTATTTTTTTTTTTTTTACCTTTTTTGTTCCTTTGTTATTATTTCATATAAGGTAGGTTTGGGGCCCCTATCTTTTTTAAAAAGGGTTGATATAAGATACATTTGTTAAGATTTAAAATTTAAATTTTTTTTTTTTTTTGGGTTTAAAGGATATAGGGTGAAAGGGGAGGGGCGCTCTGGAAAAAAAAATTTAAAAGAATATCTTATCTAATCTACCTATCAAATCACTATCTATCTATATATATATATATATTTTTTTTTTACTTTGTTTATGAATTTTAAGAATCTATGGTTCAAATCATAGTCTCCATATTTCTCATAAAACATCTTTTTTTCCATTTTTACGACAATATTTCCCTCCAAGGTCGTTTTTTTTTATATTTATTTATTTATTTAATTATTCCCGCGTGGCACTCTGCGCAGGTCACCCTCTCTCTTCCTAATTACATTTACTAAACCGCCATATGGTCCTTCTCTTCCCCCTTTTTCCCCCTTTCCCCTCTTCCTCGGCCCCCTCTCTTCCCCTTATATCTGTCCCCCTCTCCCCTCTCCCCCTTCCCCCTTCCTCCGTCCTTCCTCTCCCCTCCCCTTAAGCTAGAGCTGTTTTTTATCCCCCCCCCTCTTCCCCTCCCCCATTTCCCCCCCGTCCCTTTCCTTTTTCCCCCCCCCTTTCCCCGCCAAAAAAAAAACCGGAAATTTTTCTCTTCCCCTTCTCCTTCTCTTCCTCCATCCCCCCCTCCCCCTCCCCCCTTTTCCCCACTCAGAGGAGGATCTCGCAACCCCCCCCCACCCCACCACCCCATCCTGAGCATGAGTAAAGTGCTTGACCGTCTTTTGTTGAAAAGCCAAAAAGCATTAACATTCAAAACCCCACTTTGTACAGGAAATGTGCGCACCCATCCCTCTCCTCTTCTCTCCCTCTCTCCTTTTCCCCCCCTCTTGTTTTCTCCCCTCCTAAACTCTCTCTTCTTCCCCCCTCTCATTTCCCCCTTTTCCCCTTTTTCTCTCTCCCTTTTCTTCCTCTCTCTCCTTTTCTTCACTCTTTTTTTCCCCTCTCCCTCCCCCTCTCTCCCCTTTTTCTCTCTCCCCCTTTCTCTCTCCTCCCCCTCCTTCCCCCTCCTTTCCCTCTCCCTCTTTTTTCTCTCTCTCCCCCTCCTTCTTCTCCCTCTCTCTCTCTCTCTCTCTCCCCCTCCCGCCCGCTCCCTCCTCTCTTCCCTCCCTCTTTTCCCCCTCTCCTTCTCTTTCCCCTCCCCCTCTCCTCTCTTCCTATCTCCCCTCCCCCTTTCCTTTCTCTCTCCTTCTCTCTTCTCTCCCTTCTCGGCTCCCCTCCTCTCTCTCTCCTCCCTCTCCTCCCCTCCTCCCCCCCCCCACCCCTCTTCCTCTCCCCCCCTCCTTCTTTTTTTCTCCTCCCCTCTCCTCCCTCTCCCTTTTCTCCTCTCCCCTTTTCCTCGCCTCCCTCTCCCCTCTTCTCTCTCCCCCCTTCTCCCTCTCCTTCTCTCTTCTTCCCTCCTCTCTCGCCCGCCCCTCCCCTCTCTTTTCTTTTTTTTCTTTTTTTCCCCCTTTTTCCCTCTCTTCCTCCTTTTCCCTCTTTTCTCCCCCCCCTTTCCCCCCCCCCCCCCCCCCCCCCCCCCCCCCCCCCCCCCCCCCCTTTTTCCCCCTTTTTTTTCCCCCCCCCAAAAACCCCCCCCCCCCCCCCCCCCCCCCCCCCCCCCCCCCCCCCCCCCCCCCCCCCCCCCCCCCCCCCCCCCCCCCCCCCCCCCCCCCCCCCCCCCCCCCCCCCCCCCCCCCCTTCTCCCCCCCCCCCCCCCCCTCCCCCCCCCTCCCCCCCCCTCCCCCCCCCCCCCCCTTCCCCCCCCCCCCCCCCCACCCCTTTTTTTTGCCCCCCCCCCCCTTTTTTTTTTTTTCCCCCCCTTTTCCCCATCTTTTTTCCCTTTTTTTTTCCCCCCCCCCGTCCCCCCCTCTTTCCCTTCTCTTTTCCCCCCTTCTTTTTCCTCTCTCCCCTTTCCCCCTTCTTCCCCTTCCTCTTCTCCTCTTCTCCTCTCCCCTTCTAAAAAATCCCCCAAAAAAAACCTTTCTTCTCCTCTTAAAAATCCTGGAATCCTCTTTTTTAAAATCCCATTTTTCCCTTGGAAAACTTAAAAAACTTCAAAAATCTCGAAAATCAAGAAAAAAAAATTTAAAATTTCCCCAAAACATAAGAAATAAAAAAACCCCTTTTACTCAAAAATTAAAAATAAAAAGCACCCAAGAATTCCAACCATTAAAAAAAAAAAAAAAAAAAAAAAAAAAAAAAAAAAAAAATCGAAGAACATTCTAATACCATTTAAAAAAAAAAATCGTTAAAACGCCATTCAATACCATTAAAAAACATCCAAAAAAAATACCCCACAACATCCATACAAAAAAAAAACATTCAAAAACATCTTATACCATAAATTTTTTTTAAACATCTATCTTAGGCCACTTTTGAAGTTAACTAAACAAGCGGTTTTGGCTTCGTAATTGGCCATTAGACGAAATTGGTGGTTATATGATGTTTGCAGGAGGTTCGGTTGCAAGGAAGAGAGGTGGAGGAAGATAAAGAAGGAGGAGAGAGAGAGGAGGAGTGAGGAAAGAAGAGAGAGGGGGAGAGGAGGGAGGAAGAGAGGGTGACATTAAAGGAGGAGGTAGGGGGGGTGGGAGAGGGGGAGGGGAGGGAGGGAGGGAAAAAGAGAAGAGTGGGAAAGAAAGAAAGAGGTAGAAAAGGAGGGAGAGTAAAAAATAGAAAAGAGATAAGGTTGGAAATCTCTCTCTCTCTCTCTCTCTCTCTCTCTCTCTCTCTCTCTCTCTCTCTCTCTCTCTCTCTCACTCACTCTCTCTCTCTCTCTGTCTCTCTCTTAGTAAGAAATAATACTTAAACAAAGATACCAAAGAAATCATCGGATGAAGAGAGAGAAAAAAAGAATTTCCAGGAAGAAGAAACAAAATCGAATCGCGTTTTCGCTGCTCCAGTAACGAGGTTACTGCGAGACTCGGGCAGGAGGGGGGAGGGGAGGTGAAGGAGGGGGGAAGGGGGAAGGGGGAAGGGGAGGAGGAGGAGGGGAAGGGGGAGGGAGGAAGGGGAAGGGAAGGGGGAGGGAAGAAGGGAGGAGGGAGGGGGAAGAGAGGGAGGAAGGATAAGAAGGTGGAGGAAGAGGAGGGAGGAAGGATAAGGAGGAGGAAGAGAGGAGGAAGGAGGAGGAAGAGAGGAGGAAGGAGGAGGTGGAAGAAGGAAGGAGGTATAGGCGGAAGGAGAGAGGCAGGTGGAGGCGAGGAGGAGGGGAGGGGAGGTAGAGAGAAAAGGTAAAGGTGGATGGAAAGGGAAGGTGATAAAGTGGAGGTGGAGAGCAGAGGAGAAGAGAAGGTGAAGGAAAGTTGAAGAGGAGAAGGGAAGAGAAGGAAAGGTAGAGAAGGGGAGGAGAAGGAAAGAATATAAGAGGGAACAAAGAAGAAAGTCGAGGTGAAAGTAATGAAGAATAAAGGAGGAGAAGGAGAAGGGAAGAAGAAAGGAGAAAGAAAGAAGGGAAAACTAATGCGAAAGGAAAAGAGGAAAGAAAGAAAAAGAAATGGAAGAGGAAGAAGGAAAAGAAGAGAGAAGGAGGAGGCCATTTATGGGGAGAGAGAGGGAGAGGGGAAGAGAGAGGGAGGGGAGAGGGGGGAGGGGGGAGGGGGAGCACCTGACCCTGTGTTTACATTATCTCGATATGGTTTGCCGGGTCACGGGGGGTGGGGTGGGGGGGGGGGAGGGGAGGGAAAGG
Organism: Penaeus monodon; assembly: GCF_015228065.2. Classification (NCBI taxonomy): domain Eukaryota; kingdom Metazoa; phylum Arthropoda; class Malacostraca; order Decapoda; family Penaeidae; genus Penaeus; species Penaeus monodon. Next base: position 54,706,281 of record NC_051392.1, read on the forward strand.
GAAGAGGGAAAGGAGGTAGAGAGCGAGAAAAGGGAAGAGGGAAAGGAGGTAGAGAGCGAGAAGAGGGAAGAGGGAAAGGAGGGGAGAAGAGAAGGGGAATGGGAAAGGGGGAGAATGAAAGAGGGATAAGAGGAGAGGGGAAGGGAAGATGGGAAGTGAGAAAGGAGGAAAAAGGGGAAGAGAAGAGGGGAGAGAAAAGGGAGAAGGGAAGAGTAAAGGGAGGCGGAGGAGGAAGAAAGGAAGAGGAAAAGGAGAGGGAAGAGGAAATAAGAGAGAGAAAGAGAAGCGGAAAAGAAAACGGAAAAAAGAGAGGAATGGAGAGAGAGAAAGGAGAAGTAAATAAGAAAGAGGAAAGGAGGAAGAGAGGAGAGACGAGAGAACAAGAAAAGTGGAGAAGGAAAGGAGGAAGAGAGGAAAAGATAAAGAGAGGAGAGAAGAGACAGCAAGAAAAGTGAAGAAGTAAAGGAACAAGAGATAAAGAGAGGAGAGAAGAGAGAACAAGAAAGGTAAAGAAGGAACGATTATAAGATGGACTAAAAGACAAAAAATAGTAATATATGGAAAGTAAAATTTAAGCAATAAAGATAAAGGTGATGTAGATGAAAACAGTGATAAAAATGATGAAGGTGATGATGATAATGATAACACAGACAGTAATGATAATGATGATAAGAATGATGATAAGGATAATAATAATGGTAATGATGATAATAGCAACTACAACAATGATAATAATTATAGAAATGATAATGATAATGATAATAATGATGATGATAATAATAATGATAATAATAATGATAATAATAACAATGATAATAATAATAATAATAATAATAATAATAATAATAATAATTATTATTATTATTATTATTATTATTATTATTATTATTATAATTATTATTTATTATAAATATATAATAATTAATAAATAATAATAATGATAATATAATGATGATGATGATGATGATGATAATAATAATAGTAATATTAATAATAGTAATAATGATAATGATAACTGAAAAAAAAAAAAGTTAAAAGTAATGATACCCCAATAACGATAATAATAATAATATTGAAGATACCATCAACGACGATAATGATAACAATGATAACGATGATGATGATGATAATAATAATAATAATAATAATAATAATAATAATAATAATAATAATAGTAATAATAATGAAGATCCGAGTACTTTGGAGAACGTACCCTAAACATTCCAATTTCGTCTGAATATTAATTTAGAATCCAATATTGCACATTTTATTGCAAGTCCTTTCATTGGTGACTTTTTCTTTCTTTTTTTTGCGAAGAAATAAAGACTTAAATTCGTCAAGAAAAAAGAAAGAACAGAAAAGAAAAAGAGAGATAAAAAGATGATGATTATTATGCAACTTGTAATATCATTGCAAGACCGCGCCTAATTCTTCTGTGCAATATGCAAATCTAAGTTCAACTGCAAAGCACGGAATTTTGTGTTTTCCATCTCCCTCTGCCCTCTGCCCCCTGCCCGCTACCTCCTGCCCGCTACCTCCTGCCCCTACCTCCTGCTCCTTGCCCCCTGCCCCCTGATTCCTGCCCCCTGCCCCCTGCCCTTACCCCCTGCCTCCCGCCCCCTGCCCCCTGCCCTTTGCCCCCCACTTTCTGCTCCTGCCCCTACCCCCTACCCCCGACCCCTACCCCTTACCTCCTGCCCCTTGCCCCATGCCTCCTGCCCCTTGCCTCCTGCCCCCTACCCCCACCCCCTACCGCTTACTATCCAGGGTTCCTACCTGCCTATCCTCTTCTCTTCTTCTCCCCCTTCCTCCCCCCCCTCTCCCTTCCACCATCGTTGATTATCCCCCCCCTTTCTTCCCTCCTCTTCCTACCCCTTCCCCTTCCTCTTCTTGCTTAGTCCCTCACGGATTCCATTTCCCCTTTTCCCCTTTTCCCCTTCCCTCCCGTCTCTTAGGTTTCCTCAATACTCCTTCCCCTTCCCTTTCCCCTTCCTCTTACCCCATTTACCTACGGCACCTAACTACGACATTCCTTATCTTCCCTTATTTCCCTTTTCGTAATTACCATCTTCCCCTTCCCCTTCCCCCCCCCCCACCTCCCATTTTATGCAATTACGCCTTCGTTACACCTTTCTCCCTCACCTACCTACCCCCTTCCCCCTGTCCCATTCCCCTGCCTCTTCTCCTTCCCCCTTCCTCCTCGTTTACCCCCTTCCCCCTCACCTACCCCCTTCCCCCCTCTCCTTCCCCCTGTTCCATTCCCCTGCCTCATCTCCTTCCCCCTCCCCTATCCACCCCCCTTCCCCCTCCCCTACCCTTCCCCCTCACCTACCCCCTTCCCCCTCCCCTTCCCCCTGTCCCCATCCCCCTACCCCAATCCCCCAACCCCCATCCCTCTTCCACATCCCCTTCCCCCCTTCCCCTACCCCCACCCCCAGCTTCTTTCACAACCCCCTCCTCTTTCGCCTCATCATGCGGCCTAATGCATGACGCGAGGGAGCATGGCAATGCATGGCAATATATCCTCATGTGGATGGCCTGTGACGTCACCTCATATCGTGTTTGTTATCTTATGACGTCACGGCACA
>NC_051392.1:54713868-54716368 GCF_015228065.2 Penaeus monodon
GAGAGGGCGATGAGCTGGAGATAGAGGGCGAGGATAGGGAGGAGAGGGACATTTAGAGGGATATGATAGGGGCGGAGGAGGAGGTCTGGAGAGTATATGAGGTCAGAAGAGCAAGTGAGAAGAGAGGGCGTAGGAGAGGGAGCAGAGGTCTAAGTTGAGAGGGAAGAGCGGGAGACAAGAGAGCGGCTGAAGGAGATGGAGAGAGAGGAGGCACGAGAGAGGGAGGTGATGGCGAGGGGATTGGGAGGTAGGAGTATATGGAGATGAGAGCCAAAGGGAGAGGGTGTGGTAGAGGAGGGGCACAACGCCACTCTGTGCAGGCGTCTAACAACTGATTGGGGGTTCGCGGCGTGGATTCCACCGCCCCAAACGGCAGGTATAGGCTCGCGGATGTAGGTTGGGCGGGTTGTAGTGGTGTAAGATGTGTTCACTGTGAGTTCTTACTCCTGCAGAAACACTAATTGTGATTCTTGTAAGTTCGTTAAGCGAAGGGAGGAAGGGAAGGGGTGAAGGGTTGTGGGGAGGGGGGGGAGAGGAGGGAAGGTAAGGGGGTTGGGGAGGGGGTGGGGAGTTTGGAGAAGGGGGAGAGAGGAAGGTAAGGGGGTTGGGGAGGGGGTGGGGAGTTTGGAGAAGGGGGAGAAGGGGAGGATGAAGGGTAAGGGGTGAAGGTAAAGAGTGGGGAAGGCGAGGGGAGGGGAGGGGAGGGGATGATAGGGAGGATTGCCATATCTCGGGTGAAGAGGGGGGGGGGGGGTGGATGGAGAGAGAGGAAGGGGGAGCTGATATAATACAACTGAAGGGGGGAATTGAAGGGGAGGTCGGAGGGAAGTGGAGAGAAGGGAAGAGGTGAAGTTAGTTTGTCGAGCGATTTAGTTTCGGGAAAACGATTTGACTTTATCGCCGACGGAGTTGCCTTGGGGAGGAGGAAGCAGGGAGGTCGTCGAGGAGGGGCAGCGAGTGGCACTTGGCTGAGTTTGACAAAGAATACAAGAATAAGAAAGAACATTTAGCTACTCACCCAAATAAGTGTGTGTGTGTGTGTGTGTGTGTGTGTGTGTGTGGTTTTTGTTGTGTGCGTGTTGTGTGTGGTTGTGGTGTGGGTGTGTGTGTGTGTGTGTTCGCGCGCATATATGTGTATCTGTGCGTGTTTATATGTTATGCATGTGTGTATATACGCATGAATTTTATACATAACACATAACCACACCGTATCTGAAACCAGGGAAGGCCAAAGAAGCCAATAAAAAGCAAGGGAAGGAGCTTGACAGAGGCGAGGCGGAGAAAACACACGAAAGCAAAACCGGCAGAAGAGGACAGAACAGGAGGAAAGGAACCGCGAAGAAAACAGAGGACAAACCCAATGCGATATCCTGTCTTTTCCACGTATTATTTTGGCGTTGCTGGTGTGGAATGACAGACAGGCTAATAGCTGAATAGACAGATAGCTATATGTGTAAGCGAGCACAGAGACAGGTAGGTAGACAAACAGACAGACAAGCACAGAGACAGACAGATAGGTAGACAGACAAACACACAAACAGGTACACAAACAAGCAGATAGGTGAACAAACAGACAGATAAATGAGAAAAAGAGGTAGACAGATACGTGCACAGAGTGATTAAACGAAATGCATAAATAGACAAAGTGAACAGAACCAGGCAGATTGACAGACAGACAGACGACTGACTGACTGACTGACTGACTGACAGACAGACAGACTGACAGACAGACAGACAGACAGACAGACAGAGAGACATATTGACAGACAGACTGACTGACAGATTGACAGACTTACTGACAGACAGACAGACAGATTGACAGACAGACAGATTGACAGACAGACAGATTGACAGACAGACAGACAGACAAATTGACAGACAGACTGACAGACAGACAGACAAACCGACAGACAGACAGACAGACAAACAAAATCCTCAAATATTGCCATCACAAGATTACAGCCACACAAAGAATTCAATATCTATTAAATCATTCCCATTAATGGCTTATATAAAATCATCGAGTTTTATTTAAAAAAAAAAAAAAAAAAAGGTCTTTAGTCATTATTGCAAAGAAAAGACGAAAGATTATTTTTTATTAATTTTTATTAATTTTTTTATCCTGCAAGATTAATTTTTATGCTATTTTTTGTTTGTTTGTTTGTTTTATTTCTACGTTTCTTTGTTTCTTTGTTTATTTTTTTTGTCTTTATTGCTTTTTTTGATTCTTTCTTTGCTTCTTTCTCTAAATCATTTTTTTATTATTATTAATTCTTTCTCCGTTTCTTTATTTCTTTCTGTGGTTATTATATTTAGTAATTATAGTAGTAGTAGTAGTAGTATCTTTGTTATTGTTACTATTATCATTGTCAATACTATTACACTATCATTATTGTCATTATCTTTATCACTATTATTATCTTTATCATTATTTTCTGATATTATTGTCATTATTATTTTCATTATTTACTTATCATTATTATTATTATTATTATTATTA
>NC_051392.1:54726326-54728826 GCF_015228065.2 Penaeus monodon
GAGAAAAAAGGGAGGGCCCCAGGAAAAAAATTTTGGGGTTTGGGGGAGAAGGGGGGGGGGAGAAGGTGGGGGTGGGGGGGAAGGGAGGGGAAGGGAGGGGAAGGGAAGGGGAGGGGGGGAAGGAAGGCTCTGTGTTGTAATTTGAGAAATATTGACAGGGCTGTTTGCTCAAATTACGTTTACGAAATTATGAACACACATTCATACACACACACACACACATACATGTTTATATATATGTATATATATATATGTGTGTGTATATACATGCATCTTCTTCTTTTAACGGTAGGTTCATGTCTGAACCGCCGTGGTCACAGCATGATACTTTAATTGTAGTTTTCACGTTGTGATGCTCTTGGAGTGAGTACGTGGTAGGGTCCCCAGTTCCTTTCCACGGAGAATGCCGGTGGTACCTTTTTAGGTAATCATTCTCTCTATTTATCCGGGCTTAGGACCAGCACTGACTTGGGCTGGCTTGGCCACCCAGTGGCTAGGTAGGCAATCTAGGTGAAGTTCCTTGCCCAAGGGAACAACGCGGCGGTCGGTGATTCGAACCCTCGAATTCAGATTGCCGTCGTGACAGTCTGACGCTCTAACCATTCGGCCACCGCGGCCTTATATACATGCATACATACGTATATATATGTATGTATATATATATGTATATATATATATATATATATATTTTATATATATAATTATTAATATTATTATATAGATATATATTAATATAAATTATATATAATTATATAAGATAATATATTTAATATATATATTAAATAAATTATTAAAATATATTATCTAATATATATAGATATAATCAAATAATATATTTAATTTTTATTTTATAATATACTATATATTAATATATATATATATAATGTATATAAAATATTATATATTATTTTATATTATATCTTATATTTATATATATATTTAAAATAAAATATATATAATATTATATATATATTGGCTTGTTTCTTAATGCCAAGAAAACGAAGATCATGAAGATTCAAAGATAACCGGCAATGAAAAAATGATGAACATTTTACAATCAATGGAAGATTGTGGAAAATGTGAAAGAGTTCACTTATCTTGGAGCTGTTTTAACTAATAAAATTGATGATTCACCGGAGATAAAAAGAAGAATTACCATTGCCAAAAACGCCAACAATTGCTCTCAATAACCATCTGGAAAGACCAAAGCATTACCTTACGGACAAAGCTGAGGTTATTAAAACTCATTAGTTTTCCCAATTGCATCATATGGTTCTGAGGTTGGGTGTTGAAGTAGATAGACAAGAAAAAAGATCCAAAAGTTTTGAAATGTGGTGTTTCAGACGAGTCTGCATATTAGCTGGACAGAGAAGAAGACGAATGATGAAAATGCTGAGAAAAAAAATAAATTGTAAAGACCGACTGTTGGAATCTTGAACAAAGAGGAAATTAAAGTTTTTTGGCATGTGATTTAGAAGTAAAAGTATTGAGAAAGACTTTCTGACAGGGATGGTGATAGGGAAAAAGAGGAAGAGGCAAACCCAAGACAAAACCTGAGCGACAATATCAAGATATTTGCGGGCTGTCGATGGTACAAGTGGAAAAGAAAAGCGTTAATAAGATCGAGTTTAGTGGCGAAAAGGGTGGTGGAGAGGTCACGGCTGCTCAAACATGAGCATACCGTTATTGATGATGATGATATATATATTAAATATATATATATAGATAAATTTAAAAGATATATTTTATATATTTATAATAAAATAAAATTTTTGTATATATATCATAATATATATTATAAATATATATATATATATATATATATATATTTATATATATATATATATATATATATATATATATATATATATTGGAGCGATCCCGCTTGTAGTGCAGTGCAGTACAATATAAGCCGACAGCATATGTAAAAGTAAGTTTTAAGATGTCTAGGAGAAGCAGCTGAATAATTACAAGTACTGAAAGTAGCTTAAATCAGTATTAACTATGTGTTGAAGTTCGTAAAGTTTGTAGCTTTTATTTTCTTGAATTTATACGTTTATGAATGATTATTATATAGTTTTTGAATCACTAGTTATTATGCAGTTATTGTTTAGTATTCTTTTGTTAATCAATTCTCTTTCTATTAATTATTTCAGAATTATTCTGTTTTTTCCAGTTTTAGTCCTTATTTCTATTATATTTATAAGTGGAAGTCTTACTAAAGTATTCTTTATTATCTAAATATTTCGTGCATTATGCAGTTATAATGAATTGCTAATATTCAATATAGTGTTTTTATTTCATTACACTTAGGTCATTTTCATTTAACGTATCTTAGTAGTCTTAAGTTATCATATAAATAATTATGTAGATTATCGTCTCATTGTAAGTTTATTTAAATTGAACAATATTTCACAAGTTTGATTATTTCATTAATTATATCACACACAACACAATCATTCAATATTCTACAAAATATACTGTTAATGACAAATAGAAT
>NC_051392.1:54731326-54748595 GCF_015228065.2 Penaeus monodon
AATGTATTTATTTTATTTCTTCTTGTTATAATTACTTTTTAAAATCTTTTTATATTATTTACTCTTCTGTTTCCATTTATTATCTCATTTATATTTTTTCTACTTTTATTCATTACGGTTCTTATTTTTACACATGTTATTTTTATTATTTCTTATTATTTACTCAAATGAGTTTGTTATTATCCTTCTAACCAAACCTTCACACTACCCCATATATTCTTTCAATCAGTTCTTAAGTGTAATCAATTTATAAATATACTTGATGATTGGACGATGATATAACGACAGGTGTCCGTTTGTACTTCCGTATTTCTACTTAGAGGTTGACTTTAAGGGCTTAGCAACATCTGCAACGTGAAGAAGTTGCAGGTGCGAATATATATACTCTCACTTAGACATACATACATACACGAGGGCGCACACAAAACATACATAAACGTATATACACAAACACATGATCATACAAAAGCTCACGCGCATAAACACACACACACATAAGGACACACGCACGTAAACACACACACGTAAACACACACACACATAAATAAACATACACACATGAGCACGCTCGCGGAAAATAGATCACAAAAACAAACAAACAAACAAAACAAACAGCAGACAACAATGACACCTACAACAAACAACCTCAACGTCATCACAACCTACCCAATCCTCCGATCCGCCTCCTCCTTCTTCTCCTTCTTCTTCCTCCTCCTCCCTCCCCTCCCTTCTTCCTTCTCCTCCTCCTTCCCCTCTCCCTTCTCTTTCTTTCTCCCCTCTTCCTGCCCCTCCTCTTCCCTCCCCTCCTCCTCCTCCCTCCCCTCTTCCTTCTCCTCCTCCTTCAAACCTTCTCCTCCCTCTCCTTCCTTCCTCCTCCTCCTCCTCCTTCCTTCCCTCTTCCTCCTTATCATCCTCCCTCCCCTCCTCCTTCTCTCTCCTCCTCCCCTCCTCCTCCTCCTCCCTCCCCACAAACAACACTAACAGGGACTAACAGCGAAACCTTCTTTGCACATCAAACGAGTACCTTAAGGCTTCCGTGGCCAGGGAGAGGCATTCACCTTTTAAGTAACATTTTATAGACTGCAGCAGCTAACAGGTTCATCTGCGTCATCTCGCGCGACTGCGGTGCCGGGGGTTCGGGCCAGAACTACGGGTTAATTAGTGCTTGCTGTTGTTGTTCTTGTTATCATTATTATTATCATTATTATTATTATTATTATTATTATTATTATTATTTATTATTATCTTATTATTATTATTATTATTATTTTATTATTATTATCATTATTATTATTATTATTATTATTATTATTATTATTATTATTATTATTATTAATTTTATTATTTTTTATTATTTTTATTATTTTTTATTATTATTTATTATTATTTTTTTTATTTTATTAATATTTTTTAATTTTTATTATTTTTAATTATTATTATTTTTAAATTTAAATTATTTTTTTTTTATTATTATATAATTATTTTTTATTATTATTTTTTTAAATTTAGTTTTATATCCCTTTATTTCTTTTCCCTTTCTTACTCAGAAAAATTATTTTATTCATCCAAACCCAAATCTTGTAAACATTGAACCGTATTCAATGACAATGTGACAAGGTAAAAAGAATAAATATCTTCAAAATACAAGAGATTATTTGCCCGGGTTTGGGTTGCGCCCTTTTCGCAGAAATACTGTATTTCTGACGAAGACCCGCGAAACCGGCCCAAATACATCTTTTGGGTTTTTTTAAGATTTCATTCTCATTCATACCTTGTCTACATTTGTAAACATTCTTTCTGTCCATCTTCCGTTTAATCTGGATTTCTCTGCATCCCTCTGTTTATCCATACTTCCTTCTATCTACCTTTTTCCCTCTTTAAACCCAAAATTTTTATTATTAAATTTTTTTTTGTCTTTCCATTCTGCCCTTTTTCATTCATCTACTTTTCCTTTCCCACCCCACTATATGCTTATCCATCCATCTATCCATCCATGCATCTACACCTGTCCCACGCACCAGTTTATCCATCCATCCATCCGCTCATCCACTCTATCCACCTAGTATCCATCCACCCATCCGTCCATCCTCCCTATCCACCCAGTATCCACCCAGTATCCATTCATCCACCCGTTTATCCATCCGCCCATTCACCCTATCCACCCAGTTCCCCATCCACCCATAAATTTTTTCAAATCCATCCATCCATGCATCTAACCACCTTCCGCCCACCAATCTACTCATTCGCTCCATCCAACTATCCATCCATCCATCCATCCATCCATCTGGGCATATACCCACCTCCTACCCATCTATCCATCCGTCCGTCCATCCATCCTCCCACTCATCCAGTATCAATCCATCCATCTATCTATCCATTTATCCATTCATCCATGCATCTAACCCCTGCCCGCTCACCCATCTATCCATCTCTCCATCCACTCCGTCCCACCCAATATCCATTCATCTATCCATCAAAATTCCTATTCATATCAACGACAAATATATATAAAAGAGAGAGAGAGAGAGAGAGAGAGAGAGAGAGAAGGAAGGAGAGAGAGAGACTGAGAGGGGAAAGAGAGAGAGAGAGAGAGAGAGAGAAAGGAAAGAGAGAGAGAGACTGAGAGAGAGAGGGAGAGAGAGAGAGAGAGAGAGAGAAGAGAGAGAGAAGAGAGGAGAGAGGGGAGAGAGAGAAGATGGAAAAAGAAGAGGTTTGGAAAGAAAAGAGAGAGAGAAGGGGGAAGAAAAGCGAGAAAAGGAGAGAGAAGAGAGAGAGAGGGGAAGAGAAAAAGAGAGGAAGAGAAGGAAGGCGAGAGGGGAGAGAGAAATAAAGAGAAAAATTGAGAGGAAAATTGGAAGAGAGAGAGGGGGAGATATAAAATTAATATTAAAATATATATATATTATTTTAATAATATATATAGAGAGAGAGAGAAAAGGAGAGAAAAAGAGAGAGAGAGAGAGAGAGAAGAGAGAGAAGAGAGGGGAGAAGGAGAGAAAAGAGGAGAGAGAGAGGGGAGAGGAGAGGAAGAGAGAGAGAAAAGGAGAGAGAGAAAAGGGGAGATAGATAATAGATAGATAGTGAAGAGAGAGTGGGGGAAGAGGAGGGAGATATATTATTATATAATATTTATATATATAATATAATAAAATTATATAAAGAGAAGAGAGGAGAGAGAGAGAGAGAGAGAGAGAAAGGGAAGAGAAGAGAGAGAGAAGGGGGGAGAGAGAGAGAGAGAAGGGGGAGAGAAAGGGGAGAGGGGAGGGGAAGAGGAAGAGAGAATGATGATAATGGATTAGGAAAGAGAGAAGAGAGAGAAGAGGGGAGAGAAAGAGAGAGAGAGAGAGGGAATGAGAGGGAGAAGAGAAAAAGGGGAGAGAGAAAGAGAGAGAGGGGAAGGGGGAAGGAGAGAGGAGAGAGAGTAGGAACCCTTTTTTCCCCCAAAAAAATTCCAAATCTTCCTTAAGAGAATCGGAAGTCAATATTAACCTCTTGGATTATAAGATCCTTCCGGCTTTTGTTTGTTCGCGAGTCGACGTGCAAACAGTTTAGGAATTTATAGCATCTCGCTGTGGTAACCTGTGTCGAGAGCGTCGAGCGAGAGCTGAGATTTTGCTTTCCTATTCATCTATAATTACGGTGGTGATGGTGATGATACGGATGTGGGGTGGTGGGGTGATGATACGGATTTTGGTGGGGGAGGGTGATGTAGGGGATGTGGTGGGGGAGGGGTGATGATTTTGGATGGGGTGGGATGGTGAGGATATGGAGGGGTTGGTGATGGTGAATTTTACGGTGGGTGGTGATGGTGATTTATGTGATGTTGGTGAGGGATTTGGATGTAAGGGTTGATGAAAAAAAATGTGAGGGTGGTGAGGGGTGATAAAAAGAAAAATTTTTCGAGACCTTTTTTTTGTTCGAGATTAAAAAAAATAATCGAATAAAAAAAAAAAAAAAAAAAAAGTTTAAGCTTAAAATACGAGAAAGATATTAATATCATGATTATTATCAACGCTATCATCTTCACCCTCACGTCCATCATCATCATCATATTCCCTATCATTGATCACCATCGCCATCATTCTAACAATTCAATTATATATTTTTATCCGTTACACCATCTTCTTCATATTTGCATGTTCGATTTGTTTAAAATTATTCTGTTCTTTTTTCCTCCCCTTCAAATTTTTTCCAGTTTTTTCTGTTTTTTTTTTTTTTTTCCTCTCTCCTTTGTTGGGTTCTTTTATTTATTTCCCATTTTTTTATCTTTTAATTTTTTTCCCCCTTTTCTTCCCTCCTTCGCGTGGGTCATTTTCGGTCTGTCTTTCCCCTTTCCCTTGGGGTTTTTTTGGGGAATTTTTCCCTTTCCTGTTCTCTCTTTAATTTTTCCTTTTTTGTAGTTTTTGTCTGTCCTGTCCCGTCCTCTCTCTCTCTCTCTTTTCCCCCCATTTTCCTCTCTCCCTCCTCTCTCTCTCTCTCTCTCCTCTCTCTCTCTCCCTCCCCTCCCTCTTCTCTCTCTCTCTCTGTCCCGTTCCTCTTTTCTCTTTCCTCCTCTCCCCTCTCTTTTCTCTCTCTCTCTCTCTTTTTCCCCTTTTTCTCCCCTCCCCTCTCTTTTCTTCTCTCTCTCTCTCTCTCTCTTTCTCCTTTTTAATTTATTTACTTTGCTTTAAACTACTTACTAGTTAATCTCTCTCTTCCCTTTACCCACTTATCTTTATTTTCACTCTCTTCTTCCTTTCTTCGTTCCCGCGTCTTGCCCTTGTCCCCCCTCTCCCCCCCTCTCCCCTCTTTCCGTTACCCATGCGTGTGTGCCCATAATGGGGACTTTTCTGGGCAACACCTATTCTTCTCTGCTACTCTCTCTCTCTCTCCCCTCTTCTCTTTGTCTCTGTCTTTTTCCCCTCTTTCTTTCTCTCTCTCTCTCTCTCTTTTCTTTCCCCCTCTCCCCTCTCTCTCTCCTCCTTCTTCTTCTTCCCCCTCTCTCTCTCTCTCTCTCTCTCTTTTTCTCGGGCTGTTCCCTCTCTCTCTCTCTCTCTCTCTCTCTCTCCATCTCTCTCCTCTCTCTCTCTCTCTCTCTCTCTCCTTCCTCTCTTCTCCTCTCTTTCCCCTCTCTCCTTTCCTCTTTTCCCTTTTTTCTCTCTTTTCCTCCCCTCTCTCTCTTTTCTCTCTTCTCTCTCCTCTCGTCTCTCTCTCTTCATCTTCTCTCTCTCTCTCTCTTTTTCTTCCCCTTTTTCCCGTCTTCTGTCTGTCTGTCTGTCCTTCCCCCGTCCTTTCTGCCCCCCTCTCTCTCCCCTCTCTCTCTCTCTCCTCTCCTCTCTCTCTCTGCCTTCCAATTTTTCTCCCTTTTTTTCCTAAAAAATATATTTCCCCCTAAAATCACTACCCAAAGTTTACCCGAAAAAAACCCCCAATAAAACTTTTTTAAATTTTCCTTTTTATTGTGGGTTCCCCTTTTTGTCCTAAAAAAAAAAAAAGAAAAAAAATTAAAAACCCCCAAAAAAAAAAATTTTTTTGCTGAAAAGTCGGATAAAATATGTCGGTAAAAGAGAAAAAAAAGAAAGAAGTTTGTGAAAATAACACGGCGAAAATCATACGGTGAAGGCAACTCGGTGAAAAAAGCCGGTAAAAATTACGCAGTGAAAATAACACGGTTGTAAAATTGTAAAATTATTACCCGGTGAAAATAAGACGTCGAAAATAACACGGATGTAAAACTGTAAAGTTATTACCCGGTGAAAAATAACACTTTGAAAATAACAAAAAAATTTTTTTTTGACTCGAGAAGGCCCCCCCCTTTTCAAACCTCGGGATCCTATCTCTCCCAAAAAACCCGAGCTATAACGCGATTTAAACTTTGCGAAGAGCGGAGAGTTTGTTAATTAAAGCTATCGATGAAAGTTCAGGATGGGCTTTTCAAAACAGGAAGGAAAAAAAAAAAAAAATGTTGCGCTCGTTTTCATTCGGTTTTCTGTCTGTCTGTCTGTCTGTCTGTATGTATGTCTGTATGTCTGTCTGCTTCTGTCTGTATGTCTGTCTGTATGTATGTCTCAATCTCCCTCTCTCTCGCTCTCTCATTCTGTCCATCTCTCCCTCTGTCTAACTCTCCCTGCCCCCCCCTCTCTCTCTCTCACTTCCTTCCCTCCCTCCCACTCTCATTTTTTTCTCTCTCTCACTCTCCTTCCTTCCCTCCCTCCCTCCTTCCCTCCTTCCTTCCTTCCCCCTCCCTCCTTCTCTTCCTCCTTCCCTCCTCCCCCCCCCTCCTTCTCTCTCTCTCAGACCGGCCATTAAACCCCGATGTATCGACTCGAAGCCATAACCCGACAACTGCATCTTGTGTTGCCTCATTGAAAGACCTTGATGAACATTTTTAAAAGGAGGATGAAGGAAAGAAAGAAAGAAAGAAAGAAAGAAATAGAAAAAAAAAACAGACATAGAGACTACGAGCATATAGGATTTACCGGAAACTTTTAAAAAGAAAATGTTTTTGTTTACGGTGAATAAATGATGAAAAAGATGATTTGTTCGTTTGTCACGTGTTATTTCTCTACTTTTTTCATGTTTTCTTCTTTTATTTCCTTCTGGATATTCAAATACGGTAATAGACATAGTTGATGATTAAGGAGAAGGATAGAAAGAGAGAAAGGAGTAAAGATATAAATGAAATTAATTTGGCTGTTTACCGATTAAAAAAATCTAATATTGAAGAACAGAAATGTTATATATAAATATATAAATAAATATATATAGGTATATATATATATATATATATATATATATATACATATATATATATATATATATATATATATATATATATATATATATATATATATATATATATATATATATATATATATATCGAGAGAGAGGAGAGAGAGAGAGAAGAGAGAGAGAGAGAGTGATAGGTAGATAGATAGACTAATAAGTAAACTGATCTATCTATCTATCTATTTATCTATCTATGTATTCATCTGTCACTGTATCTGTCTATCTATCGATTCATCTATCTTTCTACCTATCAATCTATCTATCTATATAGCTATCTATCCATCTCTTTATCTATCAGTCTATCTCTATAGCTATCTATCTTTTTTATATGTAAATAATGTATACATATATGTATGCACACACACACACACACAGAATATATATATATATATATTATATATATATATATATATATATATATATATATATTTTTATTTTTTTTTATATGATATATATATCATATATATGCATATGTATATATAGATATATATATATGCATATATAATATAATATATATATATATATATATATATATATACATATATATATATATATATTATATATATGTATGTGGGAATATTTCAGGCTTGGTAAAGTGTAATAACTGCAGAGAAATATCTCCTTCCACTATGCGTCTCAGATGCAAGATCATGACTTTATGCAAAATAAGCATTGTGTTGCTTCACGTGTATGAGAGACCGCAAGGACAGCACTCTAAAATAATTTAATTATTTAGAAATATCTATACGCTCTTTGGCTACATAGACAGACAGACAGACAGACGGATAGACACGAATTCTATATAGTTCGGCGAACACTTAAAAGGACTAACACAGTAGGAGAAAAATACCGTCCGGTTTACTGCCTCTTCTCTCACTTTCTCTTTTCTCTTTCTCTTTCTTTCTTTCTTTTCTCTCTCTCTTTCTCTCTGTCTTTCTCTCTTTCTTTCTTTGTCTCTCTCTCTCTCTCTCTCTCTCTCTCTCTCTTCTCTCTCTCTCTCTCTCTCTCTCTCTCTCTCTATCTCTTCTCTCTCTCTCTCTCTTTGTCTCTTTCTCTCTCTCTCTCTTTCTCTCTCTCTCATTCTTCTCCCTTTTTTATTTTTTTAAATTTCATTCCCATATCTCCCTTCCCTCCTTCTTACCTTCATCTTTCTCCTCCTCCTTTACCTTCTATCCTCCATTATTCCCTCATCTTCGTATCCTTCCCCCTTCTCCCTTCAGTCCCTCCATCTCCTCTCCCTCTTTCCCTTTCTCCCTTCTTCTCCTCCATTCTCTCCCCTCTTTCTTTTTCTAAATTTCTCCCTCTCCTCCCTCCCACCTTACCTGCTATTTCTCCTTCCCTCGGGTTTCCATCCCCTCCTCCCTCTCCCCCCTCCCTCCTGTCTTCATTTTCCCTTTCTCTCTCCCTTTTTCCTCCCTTCCTCTCCTCTCTTCCCTCTCATTCCCCTACTTCCTCCTCCCCATCTCACTCCCTCCTACCTCTCCCCCACTCCCCCATATCTTCCTTCCCCCCTCCCACTCTTTCCCTCTCCCTCTCACTTCGCACTCTTTCTCTCCTCCTTCCCCTCCCTCCCTCTCACTTCGCACTCTTTCCCTCTTCCCCTCCCTCCCTCCTCACTTCGCACTCTTTCCCTCCTCCCCCCCCTCCCCCTCCCTTCGCCTCTTTCCCTCCTCTCCCTCTCCCTTTCCACTCTTATCCTCCCTCCCCTCTCTCCCTCTCTCCTTCCCTCTTTCCCTCCTCTCCCCCTCCCTCCCTCTCCCTTCGCACTCTTTCCCTCCTCCCCCCCTCCCCCTCCCTTCGCACTCTTTCCCTCCTCCCCCCCTCCCCTCCCCTCCCCCCTCCCTCTCCTTCGCACTCTTTCCCTCCCCTCCCCCCTCCCTCCCTCTCCCTTCGCACTCTTTCCCTCCTCTCCCCTCCCTCCCTCTCCTTCGCACTCTTTCCCTCCTCCTCCCCCTCCCTTCGCACTCTTTCCCTCCTCCTCCCCCTCCCTTCGCACTCTTTCCCTCCTCCTCCCCCTCCCTCCCCTCTCTTCGCACTCTTTCCCTCCCCCTCCCTCCCCTCCCCCCATCCCATTTAGCCAAGTGCTGCAGACGTCATAAAGTTAAGTTTTAGTGTGGTTGTCGAGCGACGCGGCCGCCGATGCCGGCCTGGGAGAGGGGGGGTAGGGAGAGAGGGAGAGGGAAGGGAGAGGGAGAGGGGAGAGAGGGAGAGGGGGAGAGGGAGGGAGAGAGGGGAGAGAGAGAGGGAGAGAAAGGGGGAGGGAGAGGGAGAGGGGAGAGGGAAAGAGGGGGAAAGAAGGAGAGGAGGAAGGGGGAGGGAAAGGGTGAGGGGAGAGAGCGAGAGAGAGAGGGAGAGGGGGGGAGGGGGGAGCCGAAGCTTCGCCTGTCTCCTTTTAGTCTTGGGAGACTTAGCTGCGTCTCCGCGGGTTGTTTTGTATTTCTATTTTTTGTCTAATTCTTTATTTTTTAAAATTATTATTATTATTTCTTTCCCTTCTTTTATTTTATGCTAATCTTATTTTTGTTAGGTGTTTGTGGTCGTGTATTGTATTGTATTTTTTCTCATGTTTTATGTCTAATGAAGTTCTATAGTTTTTATTGTTAGTTTTTATTGTCAATTTTGTGATTTTTATATATATATTTTTTCTTGTTTTGTGTCGAGTGTCATTTGAATATTTTTTTTTCCTGTGACTAATTTTTTTTTATTTTTCATGCCAAGTGTACTTTTTTTTTGGATTGTATTTCTTTTGTCATGTATTTTATTATTATTATTATTATTATTATTATTATTATTATTATTATTATTATTATTATTATTATTATCAATTAATTAATTTATTTATTTATCATTATTATTATTTTTTTTGGTAAATTGTATTTCTCTTTTTAGTCGACTGTATTTTTGCGAATTGTAGCTTTTTTTTTATGTCAAAGGTATTTTTGTGAACTGTATTTCTTGTTTTATGTCGACTGTATTTTTGTGAATTCATTTTTTTATCGCGAGTGTATTTTTTTGTCAACTGTATTTAAAGATTAGTATTTCTATATATATATATTTTTTTGTAAATTAAATTTCTCATGTCAACTGCATTTTTGTAAATTGTATTTCTATTGTTCGATCTATCTTACCTTTATTTGCTATCTGATTTTAAAACTGCAGTATTAATTCTGATATAAACTACATACGAATTACATAAACTCGCACCCAAAATAATCTCAAGGTAACAAAATATAGCATAAAACAACATGGCCTTCATATTTTCAGACTCGTAAAGGTAATATTCTCTCTGACTGGCCGGCGGTGTAGGAAACAAGAAGCGTTCGCAGGTAATATCCCTTTGCTAACCTATTTTTGGGAAGGAGAGTGAAGAGGAAAAGGGAGATGGTAGGAGGGGAAGGAGAAAGATAAAGAAAGGGAGAGGGAAGGAGGAGAAAAAAAAGAAAGGGAGAGGGAAGGATTGGGAGGGAGATGGAAGGAGGGAGGGAAGGAGAAAGGGGAGAGGGAAGGAGGGGAGGGAGAGGGAAGAAGATGAAGAGAGGGAAGGCAGAAGGGGTAGAGGGAGATGGAAGAAGAGGGAGAAAAGGAAGAAGGGAAAAGGGAGAGGGAGATGAAAGAGGAGGGAGAGAGGGAAGGAAAAGGAGGGGAAGGAAGAGGGAAGACGGGTAAGATACAAGAGAAAGAGATAGATAGAGAAAGAAAGAATAGTGTAAATGTTAAAACTCAACTCCCTTTGCACACGGCATCTAAGTTAACAAAAATCCTGTTAAAATCCAAAAACAGTATTTGAAGTGACAGGAAATTATGCATGTGAAGTCACAAGCAGGGAACATTTCAAATCTCGTAAAAGGCAATTTATTTCTGTGTATTCTGCTAAATAACATGATGACAGATGCCAGGCGCTATGCATATTTTGGAAACATGATTGCCCGTAATAATATCATTTGAAAAAACGAGAAAGTCCATGTAAACACTAATTCAACATACGACTATCCATATCAAGAATAATTGAAAATAGGAAAATAGTTATGTAAAAAAAAAAAAAAAAGGATCGCTTCTCTTTCGTGCAATCCAGTCGTGGTTTGTCGGATCAAATAGCGTTCTATAAAGAATCTAATAGCAAGGGAAATATTTATTCCTCTTTGTTTACTTACTTGATTTCAGAGGAATTCATCGATAAAAAACTTTTTTTTTTTTTTTAACTATTTAGATAATGAAAATGATTGATGATTTTAGGACAATACTACAGTATTATATGGACACACACACACACACACACACGCAGACGCAAACGCAGACGCAGACACAGACGGAGACGCACACACACAAACGCACACACACGCAAACGCACACGCACACACAAAAGCAAACCACCCCAAGAATTCCCATTCCTCTTTCTTACCTCTTCCTTTCTCCTCCTTTACTTTTACAGAAACAAACCAAACCAAACCAAAACAAAACAAATCAAAACAAAAACAACCCAACAACGCAAACAAACGAAACAAACCCCAAAGAGTACACGAGTCATCCCTGCGAAACAGACGCGGCTGCAGGAGTGTCATACAAACCGTAAATTACGTGTTATAATGTGTGTTTCGGGAGGCAGGCTGGGGTCGCAGCGGCCCCTGAGCTCGAGTGTAGGTCCCTGGGTGTTTATTTACATCGAGTAAGCTCACGTTTCCTTCCCTTCGAGACCATATTTAGCCTTTTTTTTTGAAGCTACTTACGTTCCTCTCTCCCCCACCCCCCCCTGTTTTGTTTTTTTTGTTTTTTGTTTTTCGTTTTCTGTTGCTTTTTATTGAGTCAGACTTTCACTCCCGTTTTTTGAGGCTGTGGTTTGGCTTTTTTAAGCTACTTATTTTCGATCTTTTTCTCTCGTTCTCTCTTACTTTTACCGAGTCGCGTTTCCTCACAAGGACTCCCCTTGAGGATATATATGTATATATATATATATATATAATATATATATATATATATATATATATATATATATATATATATATATATATTTATATATATATGTATATATATATGTATATATACATATATATACATGTATATATAAACATATATATACATATACATATACATGTATATACATATATATATTATATATATATATATATATATATATATATATATATATATTATATAATTTAAAATACTATATATATATATAATATATATATATATATATATATATACATGTATATGTATATGTATATATATATACATGTATATGTATAGTATATATACATGTATATGTATATGGAATATACATATATATATACATGTATATGTATATGGAATATACATATATATATATATATATATATGTGTTGTGGTGTATATACATATATATATGTATATATATATATATATATATATATATATATATATATATATGTTTTGTTTGTCCAACAGCCATTTATTCCACTGCAGGATCTAGGCCTCTCCCACTTTATTAATGAGAAGTCACTTGGCAGTACCACCCTTACGCGGTTCATCGCGCTACCACTTATGCCACGGCGGCGACTTCCCCTACGACACCTGCGTTTGATTTCTCAAGGCGATATGTCATTTTTCTCGCCGTGAAATCAGGCTCGAGCCAATAGTCAAGCGAAGGCATTTTTTACAACTGCTGTGGCGGGGGACAGAAGTCGGGACCAGAGGGTCGGAGTCCAGTGCTCTATCCAGGCAGTTACGTTAAAAGGCTGTTCTGAAGGAACACCTGCGACACCTGCAGTTGACCTCTCCAGGCGACATGTCGTCTTCTCGCCGTGAGATCGGGTTTGAGCCAGCAGCCGGATTGCAGGCGAAATGCAGCTGCCACGGCCGGGGATTGAAGCCGGGATCACGAGGGTCGGAATCCAGTGCTCTATCAACTGGACCATATATATATATATATATATATATATATATATATATATATATATATATATATATATATATATATATATATATATATATATTGTATTACTAGTTTTTAAATCTTATATTTATTTATTTATTTATTTATTTTTTTTTTTTTACGCATCTTCTCATTTTACTCATTCTCTTTCACTCCTATCGAGTCTCAATTACTCACTCTCACTCACCGCGGCTACATTTCGTCCTTTTGTTTACTCACCTCCGCTCTTTACTCATTCTCCCTCATTCTGGACACACACCCTCACCCTCCCTTACTCACTTTTATCCACACGACTCCGTTGATTTACTCCCTTCTTCCTCACTCTCTTTACCTTCTACAATCCCCCGTCTCTGTAAGTCACTTTCTCAGCGCTTTATTACTAACATTAACCTATGCCTTTAGTTATGAAGCTAATCCCTTGTCCTCCCTCTGTTTCCCTCTCTCTTTATCATTCTCTTTTACTCCTCCCCCCCTTTTTTAAAAATTACCCTGTCATTTCTGTGCGTTTTACAAGCGATATTCCACGTGGTTTCGTGGCGTTCGTGTCAAAGAGAGATATTTCCTTTAAGCTTTGCAAAATACTCAATAGCAATCGTCACTTACGGCTTGTATTATTTACGTTCGTTGGTCTGTGAAGGAAATATGGTTTGTTTTGTTATATCTGTCGAACTATCTATCTACCTGTCTGTTTGCCTGTCTTACTGTCTATCTATTTGCCTGTCTGTCTGTTTATCTATAAATCTCCCTATCTATATATCAGTCTATCTATCTATTTATCTATCTGTGTATCTATCTATCTACCTATCTATATATGTAAATATGCATAATGAATGAGCATATGAATATATTATAAATAAAAAGTGTGTGTATGTAAACGTAAGAACGATCTCTCTCTGACACACACTATACAGTCATGATGTAATCGGCTCTCTCACATCCAGCGCTCAGCTCACGTCGCTTACACTCTCCCTCTCCTTCTCCCTCTTGCCTCCTTCCTTTATCCATATCTGCTCTCTCTCCCTTCTTCCTTCCTCTCTTTCCCTTCCTCCCTTCCCTGGGTTCCTTCCCGCTGTTTCCTATCTCTTCTCTTCCTCTCCCGCCTCCTTCCCTCCCTCCCTCTCCATCCCTCATTCCCCTCTCCTTCCCCTCCCTCCCTCGCTCTCCCTCCCCAACTCCTCCTCTCATTCCCTTCCCATCACACCCTCCCCTCCCACCCCCTACCACCCTCCCGCCTCCCTCTCCCCATCCCCTCCCTCCCTTCCTCTCCCTTAATTCTCCTCTCCCCCTCCTTTCCCATCTCCTTCCCTCCCACCCCTTCAATTCCCTCCCTCCCTCTCCCTCTCCTATCCTACCTCCTTCCCTCCTTCCCATCCCCATCCCCTCCCCTTCCCCTCCCTTCTGGTCCCCTTCCCCTCCCCTTCCCCTTCCCCTTCCCCTTCCCTTCCTCTTCCCCTCCCCATCCCATCCCCTTCCCCTCCCTCCCCTCCTCTTCCCCTCCCCTTCCCCCCCTCCTCTCCCTTCCGAGCAAATGATAATTTCGGTTCGTTGCTTCGGATTCAAATCGTCTCTCCGAACAACACGACTTCCGAACGTGGCTTCAGAGGCACACCTGTGCGACGTCGCTTCATTCCAATTAGCTACGTTATATGCTGTGTTGTTCCGGTATATCGTATTGTATGCTGTGTTGCATGCAGTGTTATTTCAGTGTTGTAGTGTACGTTTTTTTTTCAGTATATTATTATTATTTGCTATGGTATTTGCTGTGTTATTTCAGCGTCGAGGCTTCATTTCAGTCAGCTGTTATTTACTATGTTATTTCAGTATATGATATTGTATGCTGTGTAGTTTCGATATAGTGTACTGTATGCTGCATTGTTTAAGTACATGATATTATTTGCTATGTTATATATTATGTTATTTCAGCATATCGTGACTTTGCATTTTTCCAATTAGATGCTATGTTGTTTTAGTATATCGTATTATATATGATATATTTTTTCAGTATGTCTTATTATTTGCAAAGCTGTTTCAATATATATTTTTTATTTGCTATTATATGCTATGTTATTTCAATATATCGTCTTTTTCTATATGCTCTAAGTATATTATACTTATGTTGTCTCACTATCAAGTATTTTCTGGTGTGTTATAAGTATGTTCATTCAGAAAATATACAACAAATATATATTGTATCAGTATAACGTATTATATGACATATTATTTATTGTATTTTGGGTATATCACACTTTGTATCATATATTACTGTATATAATATTATCATAAGTACGTTATTTGACTATAACGTAATATATTCACTAAGGAGTATGACGTTACGTAATATATTCACTAAGGAGTATGACGTGACGTAATATATTCACTAAGGAGTATGACGTGACGTAATATATTCACTAAGGAGTATGACGTGAGAAAGATGAAACGATTATAGTTATATTATAAAGAGGTTTATGTATCTGCGTGAATTCGATTCATCTTTGTTATATTTTGTCGATCCTTTGTTATATTTGTTTGTTTGTTTGACTAAGGAGATGCTTTGTTATATTGGAATTGTCAAAAGGGATTATGTTCGATTGTTATAAATCGTGTTTAGTGTAATTAGGGATTGTGAGAGGGTATGAAAGCGAAGTAAATTGTCGTTGTAAATTATGGTTTTGATAGTTTCATACTGTGTTTACGAGGTTTGTGAATGTTACATGGAGTTAATTATATCGCTAATAAAACACGTAAAACATGAGATGGTTTAATGTTTGATAAACACATTTGGAAATGATTTGGTTAATGTGATATACACCTACACACGCACTCATGCATGCACGCACACACACATACACACGCACTCATACAAGCACGCACGCACACACACACACATACACATACACATACACATACAGATACACACGCACTCATGCAAGCACACACACACACACACACACACACACACACACACACACACACACACACACACACACACACACACACACACACACACACACACACACACACACACACACACACACACACACACACACACACACACACACTCACACACACACACGACACGCACGCCCACACGAGTCTCAAGTAACACGCGAAGAAGGAAAGTCAACACGCAGCCTCACATTAAGATGCCTAATGTCAAGGCCCGCTGACAGATGGCAGCACTGGAGACCTCCTTCCCCCCCCCCCCCCCCACGGCTTTCCTCTCCTCTCTTTCTGTGTCTCATTCGCTATTTTTTTTTCTCTTTACTCTTCTGTTCTCCTGCTTTCCTCTCCTGTTTACCTCTCCTCTCTCCTCTTTGTGTCTCATTCGCTATTTTTCCCCTTCTTTTCTCTTCTTTTCTCTTCTACCTCTCTTTCTCTCCTCTTTCTGTGTCTCATTCGCTATTTTTTTCCATCTTTTCTCTTCTACCTCTCTTTCTCTCCCGTTTCTGTGTCTCATTCGCTGCCTTCTCTTTCTTTTTTCTTTTGTCTCTTCTTTTCTCTTGATTTCCTCTTCTGTTTGCCTCTCCTTCTCTCCTCTTTTGTGTCTCATGCGCTATCTTTTCTCTCTTTTTTCTTCTTTTCTCTTCGATTTTCTCTCTTCTTGCTTCCATTCCTCCTATTCTCTATCTTTCCTATCTCCTCTTCTCTCTTCTTCCCATTTCCTCTTTTATTACCCTCTTCTTTGCTTTTCTTCTTTTACTCGATCCTTTCACTTATCTTACTCCTCCCTCTCCTCTCTTATTCCCCTTCTCTTCATATTTTCCTCCCTCTCCTTCTCTCTTATCCCCCTTTCTCTTCATATTTTCGTCTCTCCTTCTCCTCTCTTATCCCCCTTTCTCTTTATATTTTCCTTCTCCCTTCTCTCTTATTCCCCTTCTCTTTATTTTTTTCCTCCCTCCTTCTCTCTTATTCCTCCTTCACTTCATATTTTCCCTCCCCTCTTTCCCTCTCCGATCGCCCCTCGTCTAGTGCTCTCAGAAACTCCACTTTAATATCAAACCATTGCTGTTCCTGTCTAGTTTCCCCTCTCTCCCTGCCTCCCCTCTTTCTTCCTCCTCCCTCTTTCCTTTCCCCTCTTCTTTTCTCCCCCGTCCTCTCTTTCCCTTAATCCTTTCTCTCTCGTCTCCCTCTCTCTTTCCTCCTCTTCCTGCATCTCCCTTCCGCTCTTCCATCCGTTTTCTCTTTCTCCTCTCCTCTCCCTCCCTCCTTCTCCTCTCCCTCCTACTCCCTTCATCCCCTCCCTTCCCTCCTACCTTCCCTTCTCCCTCTATCTCCTCTCTTCTCTCCCTCCTAATTCATCCCCTCCCTTCATCCCCTCCCATTCCTCTCCCTCTCCCTCTCCCTCTCCTTACCATTCCTCCTCCCTCTCTCTCCCTCTCCCTTTCCCTCTCCCTCCCCTTCCCATTCCTCCTCCCTCTCCTCTCCCTCTCCCTTTCCCTCTCCCTCCCCTTCCCATTCCTCCTCCCTCTCTCTCCCTCTCCCTTTCCCTCTCCCTCTGCATCACTGCCCTCAGAACTCCGCGCTCTCAGAAATTACACACATAATCCATAATCCATAACCAGCAGAGCATGTTCTTGTAAACATTTTTTGAGA
>NC_051392.1:54756195-54758695 GCF_015228065.2 Penaeus monodon
CTGCCTTCGACCCACCAATTAACAGGGAGACCCAACAACAGCGCTTCCGGAGACAGTGTGCAACGAGACAGCTTGTTAACTCGGAGCTTTTTTAAAGGGAGTGTGTCCAACGTTGCAACCAGGGGTGAGGTATCACGTGTTGCAAGGACTAACGAGTGGTGGGGGTTGCATGTTGCGAATGGTGCGGTTTTGTTGCAAAGGCGGATGTGTGTGTTGGAAAGGGTAACGATTGGTGGGGGTTGTATGTTGCAAATTGTGGGGTGTGTTGCAAAGGCTAATGGCTCATTTGTTGCATGTTGTAAATGGTGACGTGTTTTGCTGAAAATTGACGAGTGACGCTGCAATTTGGTGACGTGTGTTGCAAAGGCTAACGTATGGTGGGCTGCATGCTGCAATTAATGACATGTAACATTTTGTTAAGCACATTTTATGGCCATGAATAACTGCCTGCAATTAAATATCCTTACATATTGCAACTACAACAAACTACAACTCAACACATCACTCTTTGTACATGTTGCAATATATACAGCATATATCGCAAAGTCATATATGCTGCACTGTATAAACTGCATGCAACAGATATTACATTTAATCTATAAAATATTCAAACGGTTCTAAATACTTTGATAAATGTTATTGAAACAGGAAATTGCGTTTAAAAGATATGTCTTTGTTTTCTTGCAACTGTTGTTCTATTGATATTGCTGTTATTGTTGCTATCATTATTAATTTTTTCTTCTTTTCCTTCTCCTTCCTGTTTTTCTTAGTATTATTATCATTATTAGTATTACTTTATAATAATCATAATTAATTTTATTGATTTCCATACTATTATTATCATTTCATCATCCTCATTATTATTGTTATTATTATTATTATTATTATTATTATTATTATTATTATTATTATTATTATTATTATTGTTATTTATATTATATTTTTTTATTATCACTATTATTATCATTATTATTATCATTATAATTATAACAGCAACAGCAAAAATACCACCACTACTACTAATGATAATAATAATAATAATAATAATAATAATAATAATAAATGATAATAATAATGATAATAACAATCTATATTATTGATATAATTTTAATCATCATTATCATTATCATTATTATTATAATTGTATTTACCGTGAAAATAATAATAAATATAATAATAAAATGATAACGATGATAACAACAAAGACAAAAAACACTAAAAACAACAACAAACAAACAAACAAACAAACAAACAAACAAAAAGTAAACCTCCATTAACGGAATTCGGATTTCCAAAATATTATTTATTAACATTTTATAACGAAATAAAGGAGCAATTTTATTTCAATTCCGTTTACAAACATAAAACTCCTTTGCGATAAGTAAAAAAAAAAAAAAAAAAAAAATCGATAACAAAGCCATTTCTTTCTCTAAATTTCATAACAAATAAAAAAATAAAATACCTTTTTTTCATGTTTTTTTTTTCTCTTCATTCAGGTTTTCATAATTTTCTGAACAAATAAGAATTACAGATAGGAAAAATAAATATAATAATAATGATAATAATTACGTTGATATTAATGATAGTAAAGGTAATTTGAATATGAATGATATAGCATTTATAATGATGATGATGATGGTGATGATGATGATGGTAATGATAACAATGGTAATACGAGTAAAGATAATAATGGTGATACTGATAGTAATAGTGATAATGGTAATAATAATTACTTAAAACAATGTTGATAATGATAATAATAGTGTTAGCAATAATGATAATAAAAATGATAATGATAGTAGTAGTAGTAGTAGTAGTAGGAGTAGTAGTAGTAATAATAATAATAATAATAATATAATAATAATAATAATAATGAGAGTAATAACAATAATAACAGGGTAATATAATAATAATAAAACAACAACAACAACAACAACAAAGCAACAACAGCAACAACAACAACAACAACGACAATAATAATAATAATTATAATAATAATAATAATAATAATGATAGTAATGATAATAATAATGAATGATAATAACAGACATTACTATCATTATGAACATTATCATTCTCAACGTTTATCGTTATTAACGTTATTCCATTATTATCAACCTTAGTAATGATTGTTATTGCTATTCTATCACTATTTTCACCATCACTGTTATTAACAATACTTTCATCACCGTCACTATAATCATCACTGTCATTACTATTATCATTATACTCATTACCATAATTGCCATCATTATCTTCGTTATCATTCCATGGAAACAACGAAAGCAGCCGAAAGTGACTCAAAAAACTGCTAACATCTTGACCTTCAGGAATTTAAAAGTCAAAACCCACACTGTAGTATTACTTCTAAATCAAGCAGGCCACGTGCACGCCAAACAGTTCTTGTTCTTTGTATGCTTACGTTTGCTTTCTTGTTAACATAGTTTGAAATCGGAATAAGTCTTTTATTAATTAACTAATTTATTATACACACACACAC
>NC_051392.1:54766195-54771195 GCF_015228065.2 Penaeus monodon
CTTTCTAATTAAATGTTCGAAGTTTGCACCTTGTATCCTCGGGCGTGAGGGAATTCGGACAAGTGGTAACTGTGGGTGGTCTGGGCATAACCCTCCCCCTCCCTCTCCCCCCCCCCCCCCGCTCCTCCATACACACAAAACCTGCGCACGACAATAAAATTATCTTTCCTATTGTAGCAGCGAGCTCTAAACAGCTTCTTAGAGCGCCGGGTTCATCTCTCTCAGCCCACATTGGGAGAACCCCGCCCGCAACCACCAGCCCTCGCCCACCTTCGCCTCTCGCCCACCTTCGCCCACTCTCGCCCACCTTCGACCACTCTCGTCCACCTTCGTCCACTCTCGCCCACCTTCGACTGCTCTCGCCCACTCTCGCCCATTCTGGCCCACCTTTACCTATGTCCCACCTTCGGGCACTCTCGCCCGCTCTCGCCCACCCTTGCTTTTGGCCCACCTTCGACCGCTCTCGCTCGCATGTTCTTCATAAACTCCGAACAATATAACATCATTATTTCGAGGCGTTTCCTCACACGGGGCAAGCGTTTCTTTTTGTCAGCTGGCTATCCGGCCATCTTAAGTGCCTCATTTGTCAAAGGAAGAAAGAAGAAGGGGGGAGGGGGAGATAGGCTCTCTTTCTCTGTCTGTCTCGTTCTCTCTCTCTTTCTCTTTGTCTTTGTCTGTCTGTCTGTTTGGCTCTCTGTATGTCTCTCTTCCTCCACCTCTCTCTCTCTCTCTCTCTCTCTCTCTCTCTCTCTCTCTCTCTCTCTCTCTCTCTCTCTCTATTCCCTCCTCTCTCTCCCTCCCTCCTCTCTCTCCCTCCCTCCCTCCCTCCCTCCCTCCCTCCTCCCCTCCTCACCCCTTCCCGCTTTCTTCCTCTCCTCTTCCCTTCCTTTCTCCCTCCCCGTTTTTTTCCCTCTCTCTCTCCCACACCTGCTCTCTCTCCTCTCTCCTGCTTTCTCCTTCCCCTCTCTCTCTCTCTTTTCACGTTCATGTCGATCCGTGTTAGTGAGCAGCCAAAAGACACATACTTAATGATACCGTTTTATTAGCCGTGTGCACTTTTATTGCATCTCTAAAACCCCTGCATCCCACCACCTCCCTCCGGGTCCGTGTGTCTGTGTGTGTCTCGAGTGTGAGTGTGTCAGTGTCCATGTGTCTGGGTCCATATGTGCGTCCGTGAGTCCTTGTGTCTGTGTGTCTTTGTGTCTTGAGTGTCCATGTGTCCGTGTGTCTGTCTTTGTGTCTTGAGTGTCCATGTGTCCGTGTGTCTGTCTTTGTGTCTTGAGTGTCCATGTGTCCGTGTGTCTGTGTGTGTCCGTGTGCCTGTGTGTGTCCGTGTGTCTGAGAGCCTGTGACTGTAATT
The DNA here is from genome assembly GCF_015228065.2 of Penaeus monodon. Lineage (NCBI taxonomy): Eukaryota > Metazoa > Arthropoda > Malacostraca > Decapoda > Penaeidae > Penaeus > Penaeus monodon. The sequence goes on from NC_051392.1 coordinate 54,767,556, forward strand.
TTATAGTAGTCTCCCCCCCCCTCCCGTCGTAAAGGGTTTTATCCAAGCAGATCTCAAGTTTATGCAATGGTCGTAATATTTATACGTTACCTCTATCTACATTTGTTTATCTATCAATCCATCTATCTATATATTTAGCTATCTGTTTGTCTATATATTTATCTGTTTACCCATCTACCTATTTATTTTTCTGTATATCTATCTATCTATCTATCTATTTATGTATCTATCTATATATTATATAAACATCTAGTTATTTATAGATATAATATAGATGTATAGATATATATATCTATATATCCTTTGCCTATATGTAAAATTTTTCCCAATTTTCCCCAGTTTTGTTACACGCTTTGGGTATGTAATAATAATGATAATAATAATAATAATAATAATAATAATAATAATAATAATAATAATAATAATAATAATAATAATAATAAATAATAATAAAAATAATAATAATAATAATAATAATAATAATAAATAATAATAAATGTATAATAATAATATATAATAATAATAATGTATAATAAAATACAAGAATAATATAATGATATAATAACAATTAATATATATATATGTTAATTATGATGAAGGTAATAAGATAATATAAGGTTAATATAATAATAATAATAATAATAATGATTATAAGTATTTTGTGTTTTCGTTTGGAAGAAACTAAAATAATGATAATTATGATAAAATAACGTAGATTTTTTTTTTTTTTTTTTTTTTTTTGCGTGCAGAGGCGTTGAGGAAGCAATCAACATAACCTACGTAACTTTTCCCATATTTCACGAAATGTCACAGCGTTTAATGAAGCTTCGACGAGATGGGAATTTCGGACGGATGAAAGATCTCTTTTCTTTTATTTTTGACTTTTATGTGTATGTGCGAGTGCGTGGATACGGAGGCATAGATGTGCGTACGGATGTAGACACATGCAGGTATGCAGACACGTGTAGATACGTGTAGACGCAGGTATTGGTTACAGGTACGTAGATATAGATATATATAGACATAGATATAGTTACACTCGCTCAGACGCGCACACGCACGCTCGGACGCGCAAGCAAGCACGCGAGCAAGCATGCACGCACGCACGCACACACACAGACGCACACACACACACGCACGAACAGGCACACGCACACGCACACGCACACGCACACGCACACGCACACACACACGCACACGCACACGCACACGCACACACACACACACACACACACACACACACACACACACACACACAGACACACACACAGACACACACACAGACACACACACACACACACACACACAACAAACAAACAAACAAACAAACAAACAAACAAAAAAAAACAAACAAACAAATACACACGCGCCTAAAGTCCAAACAAATAAACTCACAATTACTTTTCTCTCCTTTGAATAGCTTTCTCCTAAAAAAAAAAATACCATAGTTGCAAAAACATTCAAATTAAAATTCCGACACAATAATACTCCCACAAAGAATTTCAACCCCCTCCTCCCCCTCAAAAAAAAAAAAGAAAAACAACACAAATAGCAACAGCAACAACAACAACAACAACAACAACAACAACAACAACAACAACAACAACAACAACAACAACAACAGAATATTCATAATGAACGAGAAGCTGGCCCATTTCCCGATTACCAATTGTGCGAAAAGAACAGAAATATTACCTCTAAAAAAAGAAAAAAAAAGAGAGAGCGAAAATTGCCTCTGTTCTAAATGTTCTCACCAAAATGGGTAAAAAAAAAGTAATGGAAATTTAATGAAAGAAAGAGAGAGAGAAAAAACGATAATAACAGTTTGCGTTCACAATGAAACAGTTGGTTGCGTTCACAGAAGGACGTTCACATGGAAATTGCAAAAAAAGTAATAATAGTAATAATAATGATAATGATAATAATAATAATAATAATAATAATAATAATGATAATAATAATAATAATAATAATAATAATAATAATAATAATAACAACATTAATAAAAGAAATAATAAGTTGATAAAGTGAAAATAAAATACAAATGTTTCTTAAACATATTTTTTCCTTCCCTTTTCGTCCTTTTTTTTCTCTTCATCATTTTGTTATTCTGGAAAATCTATATTTAACCTGAACATAATTAACAGAAACTCGGATTGCTGTGTCGTAAAAAAAAAACTTTTGTAATGAACACTGAACTCGACAGATGCTGTATCATAACATAATTTTTTTTTCTGGTGTAGTTGTTATTGTAGTTTCTTTGTTGTAATTGTTATTGTCACTGTTATTGTTATATGTTGTATATGAATGCTACTATAGCTACTATTAAAACATATTTTCCGGTTATCGTTCATGTTATTGCTGTTATCATTATTGTTATCCTCGTGATCATTATTTGTTAACGTTGTATTGTTAGCACGGACATTATCATTACTATCGACATCATTTTATTTGTATCATTATTACTACTACTACTACAACCACCCTCATCATCTCCCATACCACTTCCATGACTTCCTATACAGTCACCATCCTCATCACCACCACCATAGGAAGTGCAGCCGACCTCTCCTCCCCTCCCTTCCCTCTCTCCCCTCTCTCCCATTCCTTCCCTTTCCTCTCTCCCCTCCCTTCCCCTCTCTCCCTTCCCGTCCCTTTCGTCTCTCCCCTCCTCTTCCTCCCCTCTCTTCCCTCTCTCCCTTCCCGTCCCTTCCTCTCTCTTCCCTTCCCTCTCTCCCATCACTTCCCTCTCTCTTCCCTCCCTTCCCTCTCTTCCCTCCCCTTCCCTCCCCTCCCCCATTCCTATTCCCACCCTCATTCCAGCCCCAACCCCCATTCCACCTCCACCCCCCTTCATCCCCATCGCCACTTATCTCATTATTCCTCAAAAACCTAAAAAAAAAAAAAAAAAAACATACTTTCTCCTCCCTCATCCCATCTTTAACCCCCCCTCCCCCAACCTCATCTACCCCCCCCCCTTTCCCATCCCATCCTATCCCCCCCTTCTCATCCCCCCCCATCCCCCTCCTCCTCCTCCTCCTCCTCCCCCTCCTCCTCCTCCTCCTCCTCCTCCTCCTCCTCCTCCCCCTCCTCCTCCTCCTCCTCCTCCTCCTCCTTCGGCGCCTCCTTCAGGATTTTGAAGGAGTTCTCCCCGGCGGACATCAAGGCGATGGATCTCCCTTCAAGCCACACCGCTTCCTTTTCATCCTCAGGAAGCGACGCACGCAGGACGGCGCTCCTTCCTCGCTTCCTTGCTCTATATGGCGCGCTGGGGATGGCTGGGGGGTGGGAGGGTGGGTGGGAGGGAGATAGGGTGGGGGGTTGAGGAGGGGGGAGGAGGAGGGGTCTTCTCACGGTATCGTAAGATTGAGGAGATATATGTCGTTTTTTTTTTTTTTTTTTTTTTTTTTGGTTGTGTGTTTGTTTGTTTTTGGTGTGATTGTGATTGTTGGGAGGGAGGTTTGTTCTTTATTTTATGTTTTATTTATGATATTTAAACGCATGCGCTTATACATGTTTGCACGCACGCAAATACACCCAAAAACACACACACACACACATATACCCAAACACACACACACACACACACACACACACACACACACACACACACACACACACACACACACACACACACACT
>NC_051392.1:54786195-54798695 GCF_015228065.2 Penaeus monodon
GGTAAGAGGGGGAAAGGGGCGGCGGGTCGGTCAAATCCAGCCCAATTCGGTCAAATCTCGGTCAACTTTGGTCAATATTCGGTCAATTTGGGGCAAATCTAAGGTCAACTTTGTTCAATTTTCGGTCAACTTTCGTCAAATCTCGGTCAACTTTGGTCAAAATTCGGTCAATTTGGGCCAGATTTAGGTCAACTTTGTTAAATTTTCGGTCAACTTTGGTAAAAATTCGGTCAATTTAGGTCGAATTGGTCAAATTCAGCCAAATTCAGGCAACTTTCGGTCAGTACAAAATCTTGATCCTCTGATAACGTCGCAAAAATCTGAACGTTGTTTGGTCTCTTCTTCGCCTTTCTTCTTCTTCTTCTTCTTCTTCTTCTTCTTTTTCTTCTTCTTCTTAGTCTCATTTTTTTTCTTGGTTTCTCAGCTTCATACTTGTTCCAGTCAACGATTCCAGTTCAAGTCTTCGTCCCATTGCCAGTCCTTAATGCGATTCCAGTCAAACCGAGGTTCTTTTTCTCGATTCCGTGTTTTAATCCAGTTACAAGTTACAAGTTACAGTTACATTTACAGTTACAGTGCCAGTGTTTATCAGTTCAGAACCCAATTTGCCTCCTGTTACAGTTGTACCTCTTTTCCTAGTCTCCATATTGCTAATGTGTCTTTACAGCCTTCCCCTTCTACACTTCTTTCTCTCTCTCTCTCTCTCTCTCTCTCTCTCTCTCTCTCTCTCTCTCTCTCTCTCTCTCTCTCTCTCTCTCTCTCTCTCTTCTCTTCTTCTTTCTTTCTCTTTCTATTCGTTGTCATTTTCTTTTTTCTTTCTCTTTCTCTTTCTCATTTTCTTTCTTTCTCTCCCTCTCTCTCTCTCTCTCTCTCTCAATTAATTGCAGTCTCATTCTCATTCTCGGTCCCTGTCTAGATTCCAATAACATTCCCAATCCGAGACAGTTCCTAATCCTACCACATTTCCTTTTCCAGACCTTATCCAGATTCTTGGCTTCATTATTTCCCAATTCAGACAATTCCCAATTGCATTTCCCCATTTCTTACCCAATTCCAGTTCCCAGTTCCAATTCGTAATCCCTTTTTCGACTCTAGCAAAGCCATCCCGTTCCTAGACCATCGCCAGTCCCTCCTCAAATCCCATTACCCATTACTAATATCAATTCCCAATTCCCAATCCCCATTTCAATTCCCATCCCCATTCCTAACCCTATTTCTAATTCCAATTCCCAATCCCAATGTCAATTCCCAATCCCAATTTCAATTCCCATACCAATTCCCAATCCCAACTCCCAATCCCAATTCCCACCCCAATTCCTAATACAATTCCCAATTTCAATCCCCTATTCCTAATCCCATTCCCGTTCCTAATCCCGTTCCCATTCCCAATTCCCAATTCCCAATCCCGAACAGTACACTCTACACGTCCAGCTTCCGCGCCTGCCGCCCATCGAGGGGAATCCCCGGCCATCCCCGTTCGTCACACGTACGGTTAATGTCTGTACGATTCGTTACTAAATATGCACAAAATAAATACTAAATATCTACTAAATGTCTGTACGATTCGTTACTAAATATGCACAAAATAAATACTAAATAACTACTAAATGTCTGTACGATTCGTTACTAAATATGCACAAAATAAATACTAAATAAAACTAAATGTCTGTACGGTTCGCTACTAAATATGCACAAAATAAATACTAAATAAATACTAAATGTCTGTACGATTCGTTACCGAGAGGCGTTCTGTGTTTTGGTCATTGCAAGATAGAATGTCTTTTTCGTATTTGTTGCTTTTGTTTTCTTGTTAATTTGTTTGTTTGTTTCGACTGTCTGTTTTTTTTTGTCTGGATTTTGTTTTTGTTTGTGTCTGTATGTATGTATGTCTGTCTCTGTCTGCTGTTTGTCTGTACGTCTGTATGTATGTATGTATGTCTCTGTCTCTGTCTGTCTGTCTCTGTCTGTCTGTCTGCCTCTCTCTCTCTCTCTCTCTCTCTCTCTCTCTCTCTCTCTCTCTCTCTCTCTCTCTCTCTCTCTCTCTCTCTCTCTCTCTCTCTCTCTCTCTCTCTCTCTCTCTCTTTCTCTCTCTCTCTCTCTATGTTTTCATCATTTTTACATATTTATTCATTATTACTACTATCATTTTTTTTTTAAGATAATTCACGTATTAGTGCATATAAATGTCAAAACGAATCGATTATTTGATATTATATCAATAATATTTACATTATTTTTGTACTACATTATTCATATTATTCATATTCATATTACTATGGTTTATGTTTATATTATATTAATTATGTTATATATCTATATCATATTAATAATATTATATCATATTATATTGTTATCATCGACGTATTGAGTGTCTTCATTAGATCGATAGCTGCCATACGTTCGTCCTGAAACATATATATAACACGAAGAGAGTCCACCTTTGCAAAAATAAATTAACTTAATAGTGAAAGAAATTTATGTTGCCTCCCAGTGAAATGTGGATATGACTCCGCAGACTTTGCCAAACTGCGGTGACCGCTGAGATAAAATATTGATCGTTTCTGAAATATATATGTTCGTTCTGGGGACTTTTGGTATGATATCTCACCAGACATTTTCGTTTATTCAAAGTAGGTGTAGGAGGAATGTGTGTAGATGTATTAGAAAGATTTTGGACGCATTAAAAAAAAAAAAAAAAAATGGGGATAAAGACAAATATTGTAAATGTGCGAGTGTATTATGTACTTCATAGAACAAGGAGCTACGGATACACACATACACACGTACACAAACATAAGCACACACACACACACACACACACACACACACACACATACGCACACATACACACACATACACACGCACAAGCACCCCCCCCCCCAAACACACACATACACCCGTACAAGCATATAACCCCCCCCACACACACACAAACACAAACAGAACCCCCTCCCCCTTACCCTCAATCAAACAAACAAACAAACATAACCACACCTCCCCCTCCCCCCTCCCCCATCCCCCTCCCCCCTCCCGAGCGTATCCAACAAGAGCAATATACTCAGGGATACGAAGGCTTGGCCACCGACACATCCAATATACGAGAGAGATCTGATCCGCATCCATCTCGCTCCCCCCTTTCTTACCCGCGGCGTCGCGTGTGCGGATATGTGCGGATTTTTTACTCGCTGAGTCCCGCTGGTGCTTCGCTGCCTAAGGAGGAAGTGCCGTGATCGAGGCGTCGGTTGCACGAGATATAGGTAGGGGTGTGGTGCGGATCCGTGTGTGTTTGGTTTATCTGTCTGTCTGCTTATGTGTCTGTTTGTTTGCGTATTTATTTGCCTTTCTGTCTGTTTCTTTTTTCTTTTTTTTTATTCTCTCTCTCATCTCCCTATGTGTGAGCTTGTCTATGTGTGTGAACCTGTGTACATACACAAAAAAACTACCCATCTATCACAATATCACCTTCAATCAACTCTAACGAACATTAATTCCAGAACAATATCTATATCTAAGTTTCCCCCTTCCCCTCTCTCCCCACTTCCCTCGCTGAAGGGCAATTTACCTAAACTCATATCTCTTTCTTGCCTTATTGAAAAACTGACGTAACAACACCAACGTCGGTTACACTTACACACTCAAACGCATAGAGTATAGAACGTATTGTCACAGCAGACATGTTATACGATCGAGTGGGAAAGTTTCTGTGTTCTGTGTAAATGTGTGTTCGTGTTCCCATGACTCGCCGCAAATAAATGGCATTTAGGGCGGAATTGGGAAAACGCAGTTGTGAATCACGGGTTATGGACTCTCAACCCCTCGCTCTTATTTCAATGTGCCATATGTATATATATATTGCATTGCCCTTTTCAATATTTCTCCCCTGCTCTTCATTTCTTCTTGCCTCTCTCCCTCTCTTCTCCTCCTCCTCCTCCTCCTCCTCACCTCTCTCTGCCTATATCTTTTCTCCTTCCTCTCTTGTTTTCCTCTACTCTTCATTTCTTATTTCCTCTCTCCCTCTCTTCTCCTCCTCCTCCTCCTCACCTCTTTCTGCCTATATCTTTTCTCCTTCCTCTTTTTTTTCCTTATCTCTTTTTCCCCCTTCTCCCCATCTTCTAGTCTTTCTTTCTTTGTCTCAGTCTCTCTATCTCTCATTTTATTTTGGGGTCAAATAGTATGTATTGTTTGTCATCTCCTCTCTCTCTCTCTCTCTCTCTCTCTCTCTCTCTCTCTCTCTCTCTCTCTCTCTCTCTCTCTCTCTCTCTCTCTCTCTCTCTCTCTCTCTCTCTCTCTCTCTCTCTCCTTATCTCTCTCTTCAGCCCACTCCCCTCTCTCTTCCCCTCTTTCCCTTTACCTCTTTTTCTCTCTCCCGTTCTCGCTCCCCTCCTCCCTTCACCACCCTCTCTCTTCCCCTTTCTTTTATTATCCCCTGCCTTTATCTCCCTCAACCATCTCTATAACCCTCTTAGCCATTTATCAAATCTTTCATTTATCATTATCCTCCCTTCTCCCTGCTTCCTTCTATTTATCATCCGTTGCGCCCTCATTCCTTTATATATCCGTTGATAATTCGCCAATTTTCATGTCTCCCAATTTTATTAATATTTTTTTTTATATTCCTTTTCTTTCGTTCACAATCTCTTTTAATCATTCTATTTTTCTCTTTTTCTCCTCTTATTTTACCTTCTCCCTTTTTCATATTCTTCTCTGTTTATCCTTCGTTTGCTCTCACTTTCTCCGCTTTCTCCCTCTTCCTTATTTATCCTTCGTTTGCTCTCACTTTCTCCGCTTTCTCCCTCTTCCTTATTCATCCTTCCCTATTTCCCCTACCTACATCTCCCCATCCTCTTTTCCTCCCTTCTTCCCCCTCTCCCTTTCCCATCTTAGTGCTCACTTCCCTTTTCCATACCCTCCCCTCTCCCTTCCCCTTCCTCCCTCTCTCCCTTCCTCCCTCTTTCCTCCCTCTTTCCTCCTTCAACCACCCCTCTCCCCTCTCTTCCCCCCCTCCTCTCTCCTCCTTACGCCAACCCTCTCCTCCTCCCACTCTCCCCCTCCTCCTCTCCTGCTTCTCCCACCCCTCTCCTCTTCCCCTACACCCTCTTTCCTCCCCCTCTCTTCCTCCCCTACACCCTCTCTCCTCCCCCACTCCCCTCCGTCTCCCCTCTCCCCTCTTCCCCTCCCCCCTCCACGACTTAATGGTAAGGAAAACACAGAAATCGATGGAGTGTCGACCTGCCACTAACAATATTGCCTGTTATTGTGGTAGAGTCTGCCGTACATAATGGCTTTTGTGTGGTAATAGCTAATATGTATATTGCAGTGGGTCGTTATGGTGGTAGGTGTTGTTGTCACTGGTGGTAGATGGTGTAGTTGTTGTCAGTGGTGGTAGAAAGAGTTGTTGTCAGTGGTAGCAGAGGATGTTTTGTTGTCAGTAATGATAGGTGGTGTTGTCAGTGGTGATAAATGGTGTTGTTGTCAGTGGGGATACAAGGTGTTGTTGTCAGTGGTGGTAGTAGATGGTGGCTGGTGGTTGGAGAGCATTTCTAGTTGATAGGAACTGGTATGATGGAGGGAAAGACTAGAGAAAATTTGATAAAGTTGAGAGTAATTTAGATCTGGTAAGGACATGATTGCCTAAAAGGTACCACCGGCACTCTCCGTGGAAAGGAACTGGGGACCCTACCACGTACTCACTCCAAGAGCATCACAACATGAAAACTACAATTAAGAATCATGCTGTGACCACGGCGGCTCAAACATGAACCTACCATAAAAAAAAAAGACATTGTACCTAAAAGGGATAAACTAAACTAAACTAAATGAAGAAGCTGATATTCAGACATTTTAGCATTTACTTTATGTATTTAGGCAGATGGTGACTTGTGTGTTTTGGTTGATAAGAGTAAGATAAGGTGTCGTAAAGTAGATACTTTTATGTAGTTAACAAAATTGAGTTTTGGTAAGGACTGTAATTAAGAGAGTTTCAATGTCTGCCTAAAAAGAATTAATGATGGTGAGTATTTAGGGAATGATAAATAATAATAGATAGTGATAAAAGGTAATGGCTGTATTTCATCATTTATATAACTCATTTTTAGCAAATTCCAGTTCAATCTCATTTCTGATTAATTCTAATTAAAACTCATTTCTAACAATAATTCTTTCTATAAATCTATTAAAACTCATTTCAAAATTAATTTAGACTCATTTCTAAAATTCAAAATTCATTCATTTCTATAAATCTAAAAATTAAATTCAGACTCATTTCTAACAAATTCAAATTCAGTCTCATTTCTAACAAATTCTAATTAAAACTCATTTCTAACCACTTCTAACGCAAACTCACTTCTAACAAATTCTAACGCAATCTCATTTCTAACAATTTCTAACGCAAACTCCTTTCTAACAATTTCTAATTCAGACTCCCAATCATCTCAACTCATATCGGGAAAGGCCTCTGCCTCTCATCTCGCTAATGTTATCAGGCGCGTTGGCAGTGTTGTCAGCCGTGTCGCGGCCACCATATGTCCAGGCCTTCAGTCTAGTGCTTCATCAAAACCATTTACGGACGCGCGTGTACGTATATATGAAGTGTCTCTCAGCCTGGTCCAACTCCGGGTGTAATTGCGATGAAAAAAAAAGAGATGAGCAATAAAGCCGTCATGTTAATTAAAAGTGAAAGAAAGAAAGAAAAAGGAGAAAAATAGAGATTTTTTTTTTTATTAACTCATGTCAAATTCATGTCATAACACCATGTACGACCTTCGAGTTAAATAGAATTCCAAATACATGTCATTAGTATATATATATATATATATATATATATATATATATATATATATATATATATATATATATATATATATATATATATATATATATAGTGTGTGTGTGTAGTGTGTTGTGTTGTGTGTGTTTGTGTGTGTGTGTTGTATGTGTTTGTTCTCGTATATATATATATATTATATATATATATATATATATATATATATATATATATATATATATACATATATATTTATGCATATATATCTCTTTTTATCTTTCTTTCTTTTTCTTTCTTTTTTTATCAGTTTTCATTCATTGCAGTGACTCACGTGCATGGTATTTGCACAACATCCACACACACATTTAAATATTGGCAATGACCTTTGTGCTGCGGGCCAGTCGAGCGACACGAGTTATCAAAATTGTTCCCGGACTTTTTTTTTTTTCTGTTGTTGTTGTTGTTGCTGTTATTCGACGAAATGGAACGGAAGAGTTGATTTCGTCCGACGGAAAAAAAAAAAAAAAAAAAAAAAAAAAAAAAAAAAAAAGGTAAAGAAACAAGTTGGTAAATTGTTATGTTGTTTTGAGTCACGTTTGAACACCTTTTCTCTCTTTCATTTCTTCGTCTTCATCATTTTCCTTTTGTTTTTTCTCATTCTTCTTTTCATCCTCCACATCATCTTTTTCTTTTCATCTTCTTCCTCTTCCTATTCCTCTTCTTCTTCCTCTTCTTCTTCCTCCTCCTCCTCTTCCCCCTCCTCCTTCTCTACCTCCACCTCTCCCTCCTCCTCTTCCTCCTCCTCTTCCTATCCTCTTCTTCTTCCTTTCTTCCTCCTCCTCCTTTTCTACCTCCTCCTCTTCCTCTTCCTCTTTCTCTCTCTCCTCCTCTCTTTCTTCTTCTCTTTCGTTTTCGCTCCTCCGTCTCTTTGTGTCTTCGCAGTGAACATTTATCTCTTTTATGATCCAGTAATTTTCTTCAAAATATTTGTTCCTTCAATTCTTTTATTTTCCATTTGTCTGTGTGTCTCTGTCTCTCCGTCTCTCCGTCTCTCTCTCTCTCTCTCTTCCTCTCTCTCTCTCCTTTCTCTCTTTTCCTCTCTCTCTCCTCCATTCTCTCTCTTTCTCTCTTATCTCTCTCTTTCTCACTTTTCTCTCTCATTTTCAATTCCATTCTCTCTCCTCTTTCTCCTCTCTCTCTCTCTTTCTCTCTCTCTCTCTCTCTCCTTCGTCATCCTCTCTCCCTCTCTTCTCTTTCTCTCTCCACTCTCTATCTCTCCTCTTCTCTCTCCTCTCTCCTCCTCTTCTCTCTCCTCCTCTCCTCTCTCTCTCTCTCTCTCTCTCTCTCTCTCATTCATTCAACCAATCAGTCAATAAATCAATCATTCGCTTCATCTAAATACTTATTTATCTATCGATTCGTCTCTCTTTCTACCTAATATCTATTATTTTCCCCCGATTCCTCTCTCTCTCTCAGATGGATGACTCACCAAAGACGCATCGCTCGAAATCAATATTCCATTCTAAACGAAGAAAAGAAAAGAAAAGAGAAACAGAATGACAAGAAAAATCCAAATAAGAATGGAAAAAAGGGTAAAAAAAAAGGAAAAAAAAATGCCGTGCACCCTTGTTCGGTTCGGTGAGTGAAGAGGCCGTTCGTTAAGAGTCGAAACACGTTGACAACCTGTTATCAGCTTGTCAAACATAAACAAGAACCTTTAATCTTCGCGCGGACACAGCGAGACGAACGACTGCTTTCCACGCACGAAGCCCAAGTCAAAGCCAGGGTGGGAAATCGGACAAACGGACTGGACAACACACGCTGTCTGATTACGTGCATATTTTAGTAGGGGGGAGGGGGGAGGGGGGGGAGGGAGAGAGTTAATAAAGTAGATAAAGAACTTAACTGTTCAATTATGAAATGAGCTGTGCAGGGGTGTATATACGTATGTAAAGTTTATTTATGGCTATCTATGTATGCATATGCCTACATCTCTCTATGTATCTGCCTGTCTATCTATTTATCTATGTATTTACATCTCTGTCTATCGGTTTATTTATCTATCTACCTATCTATCTATCTATCTGTATCTATCCATCTATCTATCTATTTATCTATCTATCTATCTATCTATCCATCTAGCTATCTATCTATCTGTTCTGGTATTTATCTTTGTATATGTCCTCATATCTCTCTCTCTCCTTAATCCATCATTCTCTCTTCTAATCTTTCTATCAATTAGTCTCTCTCTCCCCCTCTTCTCCTCTTCTCTCTCCCTTCTTCCCCCCCCTGTCTCTTCTCTCTCTCTCTCTCCCCTCTCTCTCTCTCCCCGGGGCTCTCTCTCTCTCTCTTTTTCCTCCCCTCTCTCTTTCTCCTCTCTCTCTCTCTCTTCTCGCTCGCTCTTCTTGTTTTCTTTATCTTTCCTCTTTCCCTTTCTCCTCTTTTTTCTTTGCCTTTTTCCTTCCCTCCCCCACTCCCCCCCTCCCTCTTTTCACCCCCCCCCCCCCCTCCCCCTTCTCCCCTTTTAACTTTTTAACAAAAAACAAAAAAAACCCAGACCAAAAAAAAAGCAATTAAAATTTTTTTTCCTTCCCCCCTCCCCCCCCCCTCCCAAACCCCCCCCCCGCCCCTTCTTCTCCCCTTCCAAAAAACCCGCCCCCCCCCTTTCTTTTCCTTCGTTCCTCCCTCCTTCTTCTTATTCTTTTTCCCCCCCTCTCTCCTTCTCTCCTTCCCTTTCCTTTTCTCCCTCTCTTTTTCTTTTTTTCCTCCCTTTTCCTCCTTTTTCCTTTTCTTCTCTCTCCTTCTCTCCTTTCTTTTTCCTTTCTCCTTCCTCTTTTTTGCTTTCTCTTTTCTCTGTTTTCCCTCTTTCTCTTCTCTCGCTACTTCCTTCTTTTCCTTTCTTCCTCTCCCTTCCCCCTTCTGTTTCTCTTCTTCTGCTTCCCTCCTTCCTTCCACCTCTTTCTTCTCTCTTCCTCTTTCCTCTCCCTCCCTCCCACCCTCCTTCCTTCCCCTTTCCTCTTCCTCCTTTCAACCCCTTTCTCCATTCCTCCTTCCTTTCTTCCTTCCCTCCTTCCCTTCCTCCCTCCTTCTCTCCCTACCTCCCTCCCTCTCTCCCTCGCCCCTCTCCCCCCACCCCAAAGGATCTGAAACCACCCCTCTCCCCTCCTCCCGCTCCTTCTATGCCCCCCTCCCCCTTCCCCCCTCCCCCCCACAAACGAAACCCTCAATACTCCACGCACTTTCACCCCCCCCCCATTTCCCTGCTCCCCCCCCCCCCACTCTGTTTGGCACTCACCCTATTCTGGCATTTTATCGTTTTTTCTCCTCCTCATTATCCGTCTGGCCTATTCTTCTGCCGTTTCTCTGTTCCACTAACCCTCATTCCCAATTTTCTCTTCCCCGCTATCCCGCTACCCCATTCCCCCTCCTTCCCCCCTCCTGTAATTCCCCTCTCTTCCCCATTTCCCTTCATATTCCCCTCCCTTCCCCCTCCAAACTTCCCTCCCTTCCCCCTCCCCCTCCAAACTTCCCTCCCTTCCCCACTCCACCCCCAATATCCTTCCTATCCTTAATCCCCCACCCCCTCCTTTTCACACACCCCCATTTCCCCCTCCTCTCATCACCTCCCCTCCCCCATCGCCAACCAACGAAGTACAGTCTTACCCCCCCACCATTCCCTTCCCTTCCTCCCGTCACCCCCCAATATCGCTAATTCCCTCCTTCCTTTCCCTCCATTCCCTTCCCTCCCCTTCCCTCCCCTTCCCTCCCCCCATTCTCATCTTCCCTCACCTCCTCCCCAACAAAACGCATTCTCTCGCCCCGCTCTTTACCCTTCCCTCCCATTTCTCCTCCTCCCCCACCCCCTCCACCCCCACCCCCTCCTCCCCCACCCCCTCCTCCCCTTCCCCATCACGTCCCCAACCCCGCGCAGTCCCTCCTCCCCCATTTGGAAATCTCCCCCATAACAGCGGGCGAGCGACCACCGCCTGCCTGCCTCGCCCGCCCCACTGCCGAGGCCGCGTCGCCTCCCATTACGAGTTCGATCCCGTTTTCCTCCTTTCTCTCGTTATCCCTCTCTCCTTTCTCTCCTTTCTCTCGTTATCCCTCTCTTTTCTCTCTCTGCTTTCTCTCGTTATCCCTCTCTTTTCTCTCTCTCCTTTCTCTTGTTATCCATCTCTTTTCCTTCTCCTTTCTCTCGTTATCCCTCTCTTCCCTTTCCTTTCTCTCTTTATCCCTCTCTTCTCTCTCTCCTTTCTCTCGTTATCTCTCTCTTCCCTTTCCTTTCTCTTGTTATCCATCTCTTCTCTCTCTCCTTTCTCTCGTTATCCCTCTCTTTTCCTTCTCCTTTCTCTCGTTATTCCTCTCTTCTCTCTCCTTTCTCTCGTTATCCCTCTCTTCCCTCTCCTTTCTCTCGTTATCCTTCTCTTCACTCTTTCCCCCTTTTCCTTCCTTCTATCCTTCTCTACCCTTTTCTCTTATTATGCCTTTATCAAATTTTCCTCACGTCCTTCCCCTTACTTATTTTCTTCTTTTCTTACCCCCTCCTTTCTTCGTTTCTCTCCTGTCTTTCCTTTGCTTCCTTGCCTTTTTCCTCTCTTCCCTCTTTTCTATTCCTATTTTTTTTTCTTGCTTTGCTCTCTTTTTCTTCTTTCCTCCTCATATGTCCTTATTTCTTCTGCATTCGTATAATAATTTTCCTCCTCCTCCTCCTCCTCCTTCGTCTTTTTTTCTTTTTTACTTCTTATGCTTATTCCCCTTTTCTTCTGTTTTCTCCATTCCTACTTCTTTTTTCTTCTTCCTTCTCCTTCTCCAGTTCCTCCTCTCCTATGTCACTCCTCCTTTTCTCAGTCCTCCTCTTCTTCCTCTTCCTTCTCCCGACCTTCCTCTTCTATCCCCCCTTTTTTCCTTCCTCCTCTTCCTCCTCCTTTTCCTCTTTTTCCTCCATGTCCCCTCATTCACCCTCTTCTCCTACCTCCTCTTTCTCCTCTCTCTCCTCCTTCGCCTTTTTCTCCTCCACCTCCCCTCATTCACCCTCTTCCCTCCATATATCATCCTCCCCCTCTCTGCTCCCCATTCTTCTCTCCCTCCTACCATTAACCCCCTCTCCCCCCTTCCCCCCACCCCCCTCGCCCCTCCCCCCCAATTCCCCAATTCCATATCGACGGGAAGCTTTATTGGGGAAACCGCCATATGTTTTATTTGTATATATATATCATCTGTGTGATTGATTACTAAACGTGTTTGTTTGTTTATTTGTCCGATCTATCTGTCCGTCTATCTATTTATCATTGTATATATCTATGCGTTTGTATGTTTATTTGTCTGTGTGTTTATTCGTCTGTTTATCCATGTAATGCAGTTATTTATAATACGTCTATTGATTTATAATACATCTAATGATTTATAATACATCTATTGATTTATCTATATACATCTGTCTATTTATGTACATACTTTGCTAATTTATGAAATTGTCTGCACTAAGTTATTCTAACGTAATCTCTATCTTATGTAAGGAAAAGATAACGCATTTTATTAACCAAACAGGATCAGCCTCAACAAATATGGTGATGATAATGATAACAACATATCAAAAGTTACCGTAATTATAGCAATATACTTATCAACATACATAACAAAATTAACTAAATTAGGTAGTTTTATGATGTTGACAGTTTATGCAATCAATTTCACGCGTGCCGTTGCAACAGCACGCCAGGGAGCACTGGGCTATTCT
>NC_051392.1:54818827-54823192 GCF_015228065.2 Penaeus monodon
TACGTACACACATACTTATATATGTGTGTGTGTTAGTGTTAGTGTGTGTGTGTGTGTGTGTGTGTGTGTGTGTGTGTGGGTGTGTTGGTGTGTGTTGTGATTTACGTGATATAGCGCTGGCTTTCCCAACTGCAGTTTTTCGGGGCCCGTCCACCCCTAACCAATCAGCTCACCTGTGACTGACTGCTGCTTCGATATTCTTCTTTCTCTCTATTTCGCCTCCTTTCTCCCTTTTCGCATCTCTTCCTCTCTCCTTCTCTCTCTTTGCAATCACCTCCCCTCCCCTTCCTTCATTCATTTTCCTGCTCTCTTATCTATTGGGGGCATACGGGAAATAAATTAAAACATTCCCACAATAAATTTCTATTTTTATCTATTTATCTATTTTTTTTTTGGAATAATATCCTCACGTTCTTTGTTTACTTTTATATCAATGCCATTATCAGTTATCATGTTTCATTATCATTATTATCATCGATCATACTATTCCCCACATCTCTATCATCACTCTCTTATTTTTCTTATTAAAAAATATCATCCCCAAACCATCACGGGCGCTTTAGCATCACTATCATTATCGCCATTATCATAACTATCACTATCATTATCCCTACTATCATCACAATCATCATTAGCATTATCGCCACTATCATCGCTATCACTATCCCAAATCACCCACTATCCCTTTATCACACTTCATCCTGTACATCATCAAAAAGAAAAGAAAATTTTTGTCTCTCTCCCTCTCGGCGCCCAGACAAGCAAAACAAAAACATAACCTTTTCGTGTTTGATATCATTGTTTTTGGGGTTTTTTCCCTCTTTTTCTTTTGTTCTTTGTTGTGACTTTGTTTGTTTCTTTGTTTTGGTTGTTATTGTTTGTTGTCTTTGTTTTAGTTGGGCGTTCTTGGCGATGCTTGTTTTGGTAAATGGTTTACTTGTGTGAAGAAATTGAAAAAAAATAGAAGGAAGGGGAGAGGGGGGAAAAGGGAAAGGGGGGAAGTGGAAGGGAAGGAGGGAGAGGGAGAAGGAAGGAGGGAGAGAGAGAAGGAAGGAGAGAGAGAGAGAAGGAAGGAGGGAGAGAGAGAAGGAAGGGATAGTGAGGGTGAACATGAGGTAATGATTATGATGGTGAAGTTTAGTGACGCGAAATGAGTTGTGAAATTAAATGACAATAAAATGATAGTTTTTTAGGGGATTTAAAAAAAAAAACTATAGAGATAATGATTAAAGATATTATGATGATGTTGATGATAATAAGAATTATATGAATGCAGGGATAAAGCAAGCTGTTGTATATACGTTTGAGAAGATGTATATGCACATTTTTCCCTCTCTCTCTCTCTCTCTCTCCCCCCCTCCCTCCCCTTTCTCCCCTTTTTTCTTTCTCTTTTTTTCTTTTCCCCCTCTTCCGTTCCCCGCCCCCCCCTTTCCCCCCCCCCCCTCTCCTTTTTTAACCCCTCTCGGTTACCTCTCCCTCCTTTTCCCCTCTTGCCCCCTCCATTTTCTCTTTCCCCCCTCCCCCCCTTCCCCCTTTTTCCCCCCCTCCCTCCCTTCCCCTTCCCCCTTCCCCCCCCCCCCCCTTTTCCTTTTCCCTTTTCCCCCCCCTTTTCCCTTCCCCCCCCCCCTCCCTCCCTCTCTGCCTCGAAAACACGCTCTGATCCAACTTCATTTCTCTTTACGTCAACGTGTTTGATCGTGTCGAGCAGGCAAGGTCTCTCCCCCAAAAAATCGTTAGGGAACAAGCGATTATATATATAAAATATATTTTTATAATTAAAATTTTATATAAAATTATATAATATATATTTTTATATTATTAAAATATATTTTAATTTAAAAATACAAAACTAAAAATATATATATATTATTATAATATATATAATATTTTAATATAATTATATTATATTTTTTTTATTGATATTTTTTATTATATTTCTTTTATATACACCCCAAACACACCCCACACCCCACACACACACACACACACACACACACACACACAAAAAACACACCCACCACCCCCAAACACACACACACAAAACCCCAAAACACACACACACCCCCACAAACCCCACACACAAAACAAAAACACACCACACCCACCACAAACCCCACACCACACAAAACACACACACCCTATTAATATAATTTTTATATATATTTTTTATTTTATATTTAAAAATATATTATTTTAAATTTTTAAAATAATATATATATATTTTATAAACAGGGAAAAAAAGAAAGAAAAGAGAGAGAGAGAGAGGGGAGGAAGAGAGAGGAGAGACAGATGAGAAAGAGAGAGGGAAAAGAGAGAAGAGAGAGAGGAAAGAGAGAGAGAGAGAGAAGAAGAGGGGGAGAGAGAAGAGAAGAGAAAAAAAAGAAAAGGAAGGGGGAGGGGGTACGAAGGAGCAACATCGATTTAAAATTTAATTTTTCATTTAAATTAATTAAATTTTTGAAACCAAAAAAAAAAAAACCTCCCCCTCTTTTTTCCCCCCCCCTTTTAAGGTTTTAAGCAATTTTTGGGAAAACCGTCGAGGGGAAGAAAATATTTCCCGAGGGGGGGGGGGGGATGGGTCGTTCCCCTCCCCCCCTTGAAAATAAGGGGGGAGCAACGCCCCTTTTTTATGTTAAAGGAAAAAGATCGAAGACAAACAAACTCCCGAAGAAAGAATAAAAGGAAGGCGATAAAGAACAAGAAAAAGAAGATTAAATATGCATACATACTCACACACTCACACACATACAGACTATTTATATATATATAATATATATATATATATATATATATATATATATAAATATATATATATATATATTATATCTATATTATATATGTATATACATAATATATATATAATATATATATATATATATATATATATATATATATATATATATATATATATTATATATACATGTGTGTGTGTGTGTGTGTGTATATATGTGTGTATGTGTGTTTGTGTGTGTGAGTGTATGTACATATATGTGCATGCATGTATGTATACCCGCAGTATATAATGGAAAAATTAAGACACGGAATTCCTTATTGATTCCTAGTCTCTTCCCCAACCACGCGATTCCAATAATTCCAGTGACGTAATATCGAAGCATTAATTACATAACTTGCATTACGATATCTTTTTCTTTACTTCTTCTTTTCCTTCTTCTTTTTATTCCTTTTCCTGCGTCTCCCTTCCCTGAGCAAGGGAAAGCACGCAATACAAAAGCAGAGTAGGTTAATGAAACTCAACATCAACTTTTTATTCAATTATCGTAGTTATTAGCTTCATTGTGCCCCCAGTCTGATAGAATGAATGTAAAAGGTGATATAATCGATTAATTAAACTAATACTATTATGAGTGAAATTAAAGCTTTTCATCTTTCCGCTAATAATCCTCAAATTCATTATTTGATAAACATATCATCACTTCTCGTCATTAAAACTATGAGTCTTTCATTATTAATCCTTATGTTATCAATATCGCCAAAAGTAATAGGGAAAAGAAGGAGAGAGAGAGAGAGAGAGAGAGAGAGAGAGAGAGAGAGAGAGAGAGAGAGAGAGAGAGAGAGAGAGAGAGAGAGAGAGAGAGAGAGAGAGAGAGAGAGAGAGAGAGAAAGAAAGCTTGACAGTAAAAAAATGTACATATAGTTCCGTTGGTGTTGATGTTGTTGTTGTTGTTATTGTTGTTGTTATTGGAGTTGTTATTTTATTCGTTTGTCTTATTGTTGTTGTTCTATTTCATTAATTTCTTCGTTTCTGATTAACGCCATTTACTTTATCATCAAAAATATTCTCTTTACCAACTCCTGTTCCTAATTTTATTAACAAATTCCACACAATACAAATAATTAATATAAATAACATAGGATGATAAGTAGGCTGATTAAAAAAAAAGATATGAAATAATGTAAAAACTGAAGAAGAAGAATGAAGGAAGGAGAGAAAATTAGGTAAAAAGATGATTAATTAAACAGACAACGGATGAAATAAGCGAGAGAAATATGAAAATAAAAATAAACGAGGTGATAAAAAAAAAAGATAAATGATTTTTTTTAAATATTCTAACTCGAATTAGAAATAGAAAGTATTTTAGAATTATTATTTCGTATCGATAAACATCTCTCCCTCTTTCTCTCTCTTTCTCTTTCTAACCGCCTCTCTGTCTCTCTTTCTCTGTCTACCCGTCTATCTCTCTCTCTCTCTCTCTCTCTCTCTCTCTCTCTCTCTGTCTCTGTCTATCCGTTCTCTCTCTCTCTCTCTCTCTCTCCCTCTCTCTCTCTCTCTCTCTCCTCTCTCTCTCTCTCCTCTCTCTCTCTCTTCCTCTCTCTCCTCTCTCTTTTCCTCTCTGTCTCCCTCTC
>NC_051392.1:54841424-54846424 GCF_015228065.2 Penaeus monodon
ACACCACAACAAAAAAATAAGAACAAAACTACACCTCCACCAAAAAAACACCCACTAAACCCCCATCATCACCACACCACCACCAACATCATCACCACCACCAACAACAACAATAAGAAAAACCCCCCCCCCACACAAAGCAAACATTACCACCCCACCACCAACACAAACCATCATCACCCACCAAAACAAAAAAAAAAATCCACCACCACACACACACCACCAAAAAAAATTCATCACCACCACCAACAACAATAATAAGAACAACACTACCACCTCCACCACCAACAACAAAACCACCACCTCCACCACCAACAACATCCCCCTCACCAACAACAAACAGCAACATCACCACCAACAAAAAACATCACCACCACCACCAAAGCACACTCTCAACCACAGTACACAGCACACCACCTAGGAGAAACCACACAATGGGGAACAAGTCGACAAAAAAAAATTGACGGCAGATTCTCGATAGACCTTCGATCCATCAAAAATGCAATGTTTGCAACGGAACGCGCAACCGGCATGGTCAATGAGTCACAGGAGACAGCTGGAAGGTACAGAAGCTAGGAAAGGCTTTGGATACCAATACCATAGCATACTTGACCGGTATCCCGACGGCGGCGAATGCAAAGTTTGCAATAGGCGAGGGTGCACGCGCTGGAATGTAAGATATACTTAATTGAGGAATTTCGTGGGAGGGATGGCAATGGCGTGCAGTTATTGCTTCATTTATGCAGGAGGGTAAACTTTTCGACATTCATAGACGGGTCAATAAATCAGCTAATAACAGGTAAGATTGGTGATTATGCAGAAGCTAATGAATTAATAACGAATACGAAAATGTTGGTAAATGTGCTTATGCGTTTTCTTCTTGTATAGGTGTGTTTAATGGTATTTATAAAGTAATTTAAACAGGTATATGTCTTTTTGTGGAGGCAGGTAAAGAAGAGAGAAAAAGAGAGACGGCGGGGGAGGAAGAGAGATGAGAGGAGAGGATGAGACGAGAGGAGAGAGAGAGAGAGGACGAGACTTGGAGAGAGAGATCTGAAGATTGAGAGACGAAGAGAGAGACTCACTGGAGAAGAGAGAGAGAGAATAGAGAGACAGAAAGAGAGGACAGAATAGAGGAGACAAAATAGAAAGAGAGAGATAGAACGAGGAGAATTAAATATATATATATATATATATATATATGATCTATATATATAAAATAATATATAATATATACAATATATTTATATATATATATATATTATATATATATATATAATATAATATAAATATATATATATAGAGAGGAGAGAGAGAGAGAGAGTGAGGAGGAGAGAGAGAGAGGAGAGAGAGAGTAGGAAGGGTTGAGAGAGAGAAGAGAGAGAAGGGAGAAGGAGAGAGAGAGAGAGAGAGAGAGAGAGAGAAGGAGAGTATGACAGAGAGAGATGAGCGACGACGAGAGAAGAAGAGAAAGAGAGAGAGAGAGACAGAATAGAGAGACAGAATAGAGAGAGAGAATAGAGAGAGAGAATATTATATATATATATATATATATATATATATATATTACATATTTATATATATATTATATATATTATATATATATATAGAGAGAGAGAGAGAGAGAGAGAGACGACGAGAGAGAGGAGAGAGAGATAGAGAGAGAGAGGAAGGGTGAGAGAAGAGAAAAGAGAGAGAGAGAAGAGAGATGAGAGAGAGAGAAAGACGATGAGGGAGAGAGAGAGATGAGAAGAGGAAAGAGAGTGAAGAGGACACAGAATAGAGAGACAGAATAGAGAGAGAGAATAGAGAGAGAGAATCTATTATATATATTATATATATATATATATATATATATATATATATATATATATATATTATATACATATATATATATATATATATATTCTATATATATATATATATATAATATATAGAGAGAGAGGAGAGAGAGAAGAGAGGAAAGAGAGAGAGAGAGCGAGAGAGAGAGATGAGAGTTTTTAGACAGAGGAGAGAGAAAGAGAGACGAGAGGAGAGAGAGAGAGAGACGAGAAGAGAGAGAGAGAGAACGAGAGAGAGAGAGATGAGAGAGAAGCAGAGAAGAGAGAGACACAGAGAGAGAGACAGGAGACAGAGAGAGAGACAAGAGAGAAGAGAGGAAGAGAGAGAGACGAGAGAGGAGAGAGAGAGAGAGAAAAGAGAAAGAGAGAGAGAGAGAGAGAGATAGAAGAGAGAAGAGAGACAGACAGACAGAAACAGAAACAGAGAAAGGAAGAGAAAGATTTAAAGCAGAGAAATGTAAACAGAATAATAAAAAAAGGATAAAGATAAAAATAAAAATAACGAACGCGAGCCGCACAGAAAATCCCTTCAGTGTCAGTGTCACTTCAGTGGCAAACAAAGGGGTTTCACTTGCCGTCCTGTCAAGCCTTATACTCGAACATCAGTACACGGAATCCAACTTCGATGGGAACGTCAGTTTCCCAGGTATGCAATCTCTTCAGATCCCTTTTGTGACGCTCAGTTGTTGTTTTTTCTTTTGTTTGTTTTTTTTTATTTATAAACGACGCAATGCGAAAGGCCCCTATTAGGCCCCCTGTTCATTATACTTTACCTTAGTCATGCAATCCTCTTTCAGAGCCATTTTGTGATGGCTCAGTTGTTGTTTTTCTGTATTGTTTTAGATTTATTATCGATGCAATGCGAAGGACCCTATTCGCTCCTGTTCCTTATACTTTATCTTAGTCATGTAATCTCTGTCAGATCCCTTTCGTGATCCGCAAGTTGATTATGTTGTTCTGTTTTGTTTTTATTAATAAACGATGCAATCAATGCAAAGGTCCCAGATCGCCCCATGTTCCTTATAGATTATCTAGTCATACCATCCTCTTTCAGATCCCTTTTGTGAGCTCAGTGTTTTTTTGTTTTGGTTGTATAAACTATGAACGATGGCAACCAAAGCCCTCTACCCCTGTTTTCTTATACTTTATCTTGATTAATTTAATCCTGAATATTTCTTTTTTTTTATCAGCTGAATATGCAAATGGAATTTATTTTGTTTTAATTAAGGAACGGAAGAGGATGATAAACGCAAGTGCTGACAAAAAGGAAATGTACAAGAAAAAACAAGAAAGATAAGAGAAATAAAGTAAAGGAGAAGGAAAAAAGTAAAACAAGCGTAGAAAGAATTGTAGAAGAAAATACTAAGAAAGAAGTAGAAGATTTTTATTTCTTTTGTTTCCTGAAAGAAGAACGAAGAAACAGAAAGAATACAGAGGAGAATAATGAAGAATGATAAAAAGCGATATTTAATACTAAGGAGGAAAAACATTCAAACAGCGGATACACTCGAGGAGAGGACAGAAGAAGAAGAAGAGGACGAAGAAGATTGAAGGAAGAAGAAGAGAAGAAAGAAGAAGAAGAAGAAGAGAAGAAGAAGAAAGAAGAAGAAAGAAGGAAGAAGAAGAAGAAGGTAGAATACCAAGAATAACAGTCAAGAGAAAGAATAATAAACACATACACAGAACAAGACAGCTACAGAAGGAGGACAGAAAGAGATGATGAAGAGAGAAACAGACATGTACAAGCGAAGCGATAAATACCAGACAGAAATCCCAAAAAAAGAGAGAAGAGAGAAAAAGAGAGACAGAAACAGAAAACGAAAAAACAAGTTCATATGATGCTTCTATACTCGGCCCGCTGATAACACACCTGTGTAGGTACTCTGTCGATAAGAGAGAGATAAGCCAGGACAGCGTTACGACCGGTGAGATAAGAAAAAAAATGAGATAACAGAGATAACGGAGATAACAGAGACGTTATTGTCGTTTCACGAAGGTTCCTTCTGGTTCTCCTTTTCGGAAATTAAGTGAGGGGCGGGGCTGGGGGAGAGGGGGAGGAAGGGGAGGGAGGGGGAGGGTGCTGAGAGGAGGGGAGGAGGGAAAGAGGGGGATAGAGGGAGGGAGGGGATTGAAGTGGGTGGAGGGGGGAGGAGGGAAAGAGGGGGGTAGAGGGGGGAGGAGGGAAAGAGGGGTAGGGGGGGGAGGGGGAGTGGATGGGAGGGGTGGAAGGGAGAGGAGGTTGGAGGAAAAGTGGGGGTAGAGGGGGAGGGGGGATGGAGGGGGAGGAGGGAGAGGTTGAGAGAGGGGAAATAGGGGGATAGAGGGGGAATTGGCTTACGAGAAGGGGAGGGGAGAAGAGGGGGGAGGGAAAGACGGGTAAGAGGGGGAGGGATGGAGGGGGGGCATGGGAGGGAGGAGGGGGAGGGGATTGGCGAGGACGAGGGAGGGTGTAGAGAGGCGGAGGAGGGGATGGAGGGAGGAGCGGGGGTGGAGTGAGAGCGTAGGGGATTTTTTTTTTCTTTTTTTTTGGGGGAGTGAATAAGGAGGGGAGACGGAGGGAGAGGCGGAGGAGGAATCTAAAGGGATAAGGAGGAGGCGATACGGAGATGTAGGAGAAGGGGGGAGGAGGGGAGGTCTTCAGGGGAGGGGAGGGGAGGGGGGTGGGGAGAAAAGGAGAAGGGGATAAGGAAGAGGGAAGAAAGAAGAGAGATTTTAATAGAATGAGATGGGGAGAAGGAGGCGAGGGAGAGGGAGGAAGAGGGACGAGAAACGATAAGAGAGAAGGAAATTGAAACCTTACGAAAGAAGGGGAGAAGGCGCGAGAGGGTAAGGGGACCCAAGGGGAAAGGAGAACGAAGGAGCAGGGGAGGGGGTGACCTTATCAGCCGGGGAAGGGGGGGGGAGAAGGAGGAAAGAAGAGACCTAAGAACACCAATCTTCAAGGGAAGGGGGGGGGGGTAGGTGGGGACAGAGAAAGAGGGGAGGAGGAGGAGGGGAGGAGAAGGGAGAGGGGGTAGATGGGTAGAGAGGGAGGAGAAAGAAACTGATATGGCTTATCTATCCTCAAAGCACGAAAGTTTGATATCCCAAAAGGCTCAGATGATACCCGGGCAGCCATGGGCTGGGTAAAGAACAATGGAAAACGCTCGATGCGATAAC
>NC_051392.1:54851424-54864339 GCF_015228065.2 Penaeus monodon
TCTCTCTCTTTTCTCTCTCTCTCTCTTCTCCTCTCTCTCCTTCTCTCTCTCATCGCTCTCTCTCTCTCTCTCTCTCTCTCTCTCTCTCTCTCTCTCTCTCTCTCCTCTCTATCTCTTATATATATATATATATTTATATATATATATATAAATATATATATATAGATAATATATATGACACATATATATATATATGTGGTTGTGTGTGGTGTCGTGGTGTGTTTATTGTGTGTGTGTGTGTGTGTGTGTGTGTGTGTGAGTGTGTTGTGAGTGTGGTGTGTGTCGTGTGGTGTGTGTGTGTGTGTGAGTATGCGTATGTGTGTGTTGTCTGCGCATGGGTGTCGTGTGTGTGTGTGGGTCTGCGCATGTGTGTGACTGTGGTGTGTGTTGTTGTCACATGCGCCATGTGTGTGTGTGTTGGTGTGTGTTGTGTGTGTAATGTGGGTGAAGCACACGGGCTCACCCCCAAAAAAAACTATATTGGCGGCTCTTTCTCCGCTGTCAGGGAAAGCTCAGCGTCTGTCTGTCTGTCTGACGACTTTCAATTTGGCTGATCGCGTGCCGTACTGACAAATCACGCGCTTCTCGTGCAATTCCAACTCCAATCTGTTTCTCTCTCTCTCTACTATCTTCAGCACTTTTCTTTCTCTCTTTCTTTCTTTCTTTCTTCATGCTTTCTTTAATTTCCTCACATTCAGTTCTTTGTTTCTCCTTTTTATTTTTTTCTTCCTTCTGTTCTTATTATAAATTATCTTTTTTCCTTATTTCTTTTTTTTTTCTCTCTTTCTTTCTTTCTTATTTTTTTCTTTCTTTCTCTCTTAATTTCTTTCTATTTCTCTTAATTTCTTTCTTAATTTCTTTTTTTTTCTCTTAATTTCTTTCTTTCTTAATGATAATAATAAAAAAGTAAACAAAACTTTAATAATAATAATAAAAAAAACCTGTAATGAATAAAAAAGAAAAAAAAAAAAAATAAAAAAAAAAAAATAAATAAGTAAAAAAAAATCAATAAACAAATAACTGTAATGAATAAACAAAAAAATAAAACATAAATAAATAGATAAATAAGTAACAAAAAAAAAAAAAACTAATAAAGAAACAAGCCCCCCCCCAACTAAAAACCAAAAAAAAGGGGCCAACAAAAAAAACCTCCGAAGCCGGAAATATTACGCTTGAGTATCTCCACATTGCAACTGCGAGCGTCGAGCGCCTATTACCGTCATCACAACGCGGCCCGTGATTGGCGATTCACCGTGGCAATTGCGCTCGTGTTGTTCCTGCGAGCCGTAAAAGTCGACTCCATCGCCTCATCCTGATGGATGCTTCCGGGTTGGGGCGTAAAGGGGGGGGGAGGGAGGGTTGTGTGGTTGGGTAAAGGGAGAGGGAGGGGATGAAGGTGGTTGAGAGGGTAAGGGAAGAGGGGGAAGAGGGGGAGGAGAAGGGGGGTGGAGGGTAGGGGCAGTGGGTTGGTGGCGTACGGGATAGGAGGGGGATGACGGGGGAGGGGGAGGTTGATGTGGAGTAGGGGGAGAGGGAGGGGGAGGGGTGGGTAGGTAGTAGGGGGAGATGGAGGGGGATGAGGGGGTGGGGAGGGGGAGAGGGAGGGGGGATGAGGGAGAGGGGGAGTAGGGTATTTAGGGATGGTGGGTAGGGGGAGAGGAGGGGATGAGGGGGAGGGGGAGGGTGGGTGGGGAGGGATGGGATGGAGGGGGTATTGGGTAGGTGAGGGGGCGGAGGTGTGGGCAGTGGCGAGGGGTGGAGAGAGGGAGGGGAGAGTTAGGGGGTGAGGGTAGAGGGGTAGGGGCGTCGTAATTTGGATGCGTGGGTGGAGCGGGGGGGAGGCTTAATGCTAGAGTGTCTAACTGAATGTCTGTAAACACGTGACACCTACGCTACAATGGGAGGGGAGAAAGAGGGGAGGGGGGAGGGGGCGAGGATAGGCAAGAGTTATGTTAAAGGATGTTAACTCGGAAGTAAACATACACGACATCACTCACACACACACACACAAATACACACCACACACACAAACACACACACACACATACACACCTATACTATATATATATATATATATAATCATATATATTATATATATATATATTATATATATATATTAACATATATATATATATATATTAATATATATATATATACTATATATAACCTCGCCGAGTAACCCCATATATTATATATATATATATATATATATATATATATATACGTGCATATGCTTTTGTATGCATTACACTTTGCATCCTCATACTTGCACATCAGTCTCTTTATGAAAGAAAACTATGTTACTATAACCTATAGTCCATCTTACTATATATCTTATAAATTACATATAATACATAACAAAACACGTTAAAAAAAAAAAATTGAACCCATGTAAGTACTATCAATATATATCCGCTTCTTTAATTAGTCTCTGTAACGCACAAAAAAAGATTCTACATACCGAAAAAACCTTCGCATTACCCCAAACATTAGAACAAAAAACCTTGTTCAGTCTTTCCGCAAAGTAGCATGTATAGGTCTATCTATAGCCGCACCTGGTAGCAAGATTATAATTATAGCCTATTTAACTGTAGCCTCGTTGCGTCCTCCAATATGAGAATTATAGGCCTACTTCCCTGCAACTGTAGCCTCGTTGCATCCTCCAGTAGCAAAATGTTCAGGCATAATGTACATGCCCAACTGCTATACCTATTGCAATTCCTTCCGCAGCTACGTTATAGACCTACTCAATTATACTGCAACACCTCACGCTGTACCCTCCGTAGTTAAATCATAGGCCTATTTAACTGTAGCCTCGTTGCACACCTTTGCAATTGCAGCCTGGTCATGTCTGTTACGGTCCGATGTCCTCTTTGTATCAAACAAACTCAAATTAATAGCGATGGAATATTCTAACTAACATCGGCTGAATCTCCAGGTAACCTTCAAAATTTGCAAGAGGTGAACTCTCACTAATCGTACATGAAATGACCGTCATGTATTTGTCATGTTTTCTTTTTTTCTGTTTTGCATTGTATATATTTGTATTTTGATTATGGAAACTAGTTTAAGCAATGTATCATTAAGATGAAAATAGAGTTATGTGTATGGAGTCCAAGAATAATAGCAAAAACCCACATATTAAATTAAATAATGATAATGATAATGATAATGATAATAATAATGATAATGATGATAATAATAATAATGATGATAATAATAATAATGATAATAATAATAATAATGATAATAATAATATCAATAATAATAATAAATCATAATAATAATAATAATAATCATAATAATAAATAATAAAATATAATACAATAATAATAAAATAATAATAAAATAATAAATAATAATATATAATAATAATATATAATATAATAATACTAATAATAACGATGATGATGATAATGATAATAATAATAATAATGAAACAAATAATAATAATAACGATGATTGATGATAATGATAATAACAATAATAATAATAATAATCAATAATAATAAAATATAATGAAATTAATAATAATGATAATAAATGATAATAATAATAACAATAGTGATAATAATGATGATGATCGATTTGATGTGATAATAATAATAATAATACACAATATCGATAATATATACTAAATAATAACGATAAGCAATAACAAAAGCAAAAACAACAACAATAATATTAATGACACACGATAATAATAACACGACGAATAAAATTGAGAAACAACCGCCCAAACCAAGAACAGCAGGAGCATGAACACAACAGCACAACGATGAAACTGAGAAGAACCCGATCGCCATACATGAGTAAAAAAGCTCAAACTAAACAGCCAGAACCAACCACGAAAAAAGGAGCAGACAGAAGGCACAAAAAAGTAGATAAATTTTAAATAACTACTGAGAACGGAGAAACTATGAAAGAGAGTAGAGAAGAAGGGGGTGGGGAGAGGAGAGAGAGAGATAGAGAGAGGCGACGAGAGAGAGAGGAGATAAGAGTGAGAGAGAGAGAGAGAGAGAGAGAGATGAGAGAGAGAGGAGAAAGAGAGATAAGAGGAGACCTAGATAGATAGATAGATAAATAGACAACCAGATAGATAGATAAAGAGATAGTAGAAGATAGATAGATAGATAGATCGATAAAGATGACGAGGGAGGGAGAGAGAGAGAAAGCCGAGAGAGAGAGAGAGAGAGGGGGGGGGAGGAGAGAGAGGAGAGAGAGAGAGAGAGAGAGAGCGAGAGAGAGGGAGAAAAGAGAGATAGAGAGAGAGGAGAAAGAGAGAGATAGAGGAGACATAGATAGATAGATAGATAGATAAAGAGATAGATAAATAGATTCTCCTTCTCTCTTTCTCTCTCTCTTTCTCTCTTTCTCTCCCTCTCTCTCTTCCCCCCTTCCTCCCTCCCTCTCTTCCTCCTACCCTCTCCCCCCCTCTCCCTCTCTCCACTTTCCTCACTCTTTCTCTTCCTCCCTTCCATCCCTCCTTCCCTTTCCTTTATCAGCACAACCACTTCCCCACCCTCCCGCCTCCCACCTCCCCGCCCTCCCTCCTTTCACCCCACCCTCCCTCCCGTCCAGCCCTACCTCTCTCTACCTTTCTTACCTCCCCACCCTCCATCACCTCTCCCTCACCTACCCCCTCTCCCTCCTCACCCCAGGCTCGTTAACTCGTCAACGACAAAAGGCTAACGGACCCGCGCGTTGCAGGCAGGGAGAGGCTTATTGGAATATGCAAAACTGTGATGATAAATGTGAATGCCCACTGCCCTTTATTGCCGATGGATATCAACCGCCGTTAGCTTGTTGCATGCATGATATCTGCAAGGGCGGTCGTTGCAACACCTGGGTTCTCCTGCTACGTAGTGGTTGGCTCTGTGAAGAGGCAATTGCACAGTAGGCTTTGCATCTTTTTTTTGACGTCTTGAGCGTCGACTTTGCAATCAAGTGGACGCAATGGTATTTGAGATATCAGTTGTTGCAGATGGTATCATGGTATTAATGGGTATATGTGGGATTCACTGTTATAGTTGACAATTGGTGTATAATTTTTGCTAAAGATGGTTATTAATATAACATTAGTGATATTAAACTGTTGAAAACGGCATCATCCGCATATGTATTCTCATTATTATAAATGGTTAATAGTGGTATTATATGTAGTGGTATCTATAGTGGTATTCGTTACTGTAGATGGTATTCTGTTATTAGAGGCATGCGTTCTGTTGTAGATGGTATTAGTTTATCTATAATCTGGTATGTGTGGATTCGTTGAAGATGGTATGTTTTCGTGTACTGTGAGTTGTTAGTGGTGTTAGATGTGGTATAGTGAAATAGTTAATGCTAACAGTTAATAGCAGTATTGGTGTATGCAGTATAGTAGACATTAACTAGCAAGAGAAGAAGTATAACATTACAAGACTATAATAAAAATCTCGATAAATTAATACCGATAACAAAAATAAAGTGGGATTACACACACACACAAACACACAACACACCACACACACACACACACCCACACCACAAAACCAAACACACACCCAAACACACACACACACAACACACTAACACACAACACACCACACATATATATATATCATATATATATACTATATAAGTATATATATATATAATGATAGGGAAATACGCTGCGATCCACTTAAGAAGATATTTTAGGTAATTATCACATCCAGAAAAAAATCTCATAAACATCACTAAACGGGAGGAGATAAGGAAAATAAGATTAAAAGGGAAGGAAAAACACTAAAAATAACATCGATATTAATCTCAAGAATAATATCAATGAAAATATTAATAACAGCATCAGTGACAAAATCGATTATAACATCGTGATATATGTATAAAAAAAAAAAAGATTGAAGAGGATGATAATATTAACAAGGCGGTAATAACATTCAAGATAACATCGATATTAATGTTGATGATAATACTAATAAAGAATATCAATGTTAATAATGAAACCAATTATAACATCAATAAAAACGTCAACAATAACATCAATAGTAACATTGTAATAACGTATAATTAAATCAGTGATAAATTGAATAACAGGATTAATAATATCAATAATAATATCAATAACAACATCCAATAGAAATGGATATCATAAAAAAAAACAGAAAAAACACATTAATTAAATTTCCACGTTAACAAAATATAACAAAATAAATAGTATCTACTTTTATCTTTTATTACTTAAAAAAAAAAAAAAACAGATATATCATCTAGGTCGTCCACACAAATTTTTTTTTTAAACCGATGTCCATAAACATTACTGAAACACAAGCGAAACGAAAATGTTGCAATGTCGATTTGCAGTATTGAAGTAATTTCCGGAGTAACTCATTCTTTGCAATAGCAATTTTCTCCAGTACAAAAAAGTAAAAAAAAAAAGAAGAAAAAAAAAGTTAATAATAAAATGAAATAATTTTCGGTAATAGTAATTCGCTTCAGAAAAAAACGATATAATAAAAGATAACAAAATAGGATAAGAAACCATAATATAGGATAATCACACAGATATAATAATATCATCATATATATAATACTACATATACCCCATCAATCATATAGTATAGATGACGAGCAGAGAGACGACTATCAGAGACGAGCGAACAGGACTGAACGGGAGAGAGAGATGCGACCGAAGAGAGGAGGAGAGAGAAGAGGAGGCCAGAGAGACGAGATGGGACAAGAGGCGGAAACGAGACGAGAGACGGATTGAGAGAGAGAGAGACGAGAGACGATAGACAGCGAGAGAGAGAGAGAGGACATTGGAGAGGAGAGAGAGACCGGACTCAGAGATGGAGAGCGAGAGATGTGAAGAGAGAGAGGAGAGAGAGAGAGAGAGAGAGAGAGAGAGAGAGATGGAAAGGAGAGAGAGAAGAGAGAGAGAGAGAGAGAGTAGAGAGAGAGAGAGAGAGAGAGAAGGAAGCAGAGAGAGAAGAGAGAAGAGAGAGAAGAGAGAGAGAGAGAGAGAGAAAGACAAAGGACCAGAGAAGACGGACAGAGGACAGGAGGAGGCCAGAGAGAGGAAAGAGAGAGAAAGAAAGAGACAGAGGAGCGACAGATGAGAGAGAGAGAGAGAGAGAGAAGAGAGAGAAAGAGAGAGAAAGAGACAGAGAAAGAGACAGGGACAGAGAGAGAGAGAGAGAGAGGCTCAGACAAAAAGCGAGACACAAAAAAAAAAAACAAAAAAAACCCACGTTATCTTCTTCCTAAACGCAACAACAGATAATTATCACCGGGAATTATATGACATTGATTACAGCGCGCGGTAACAAACACACAATTAAAGCCGTGATTATACCGTTTATCTTCGACCACACGCTCCACACGTAAGGACGGGAAAAAGGTTTGATTGGGTTATGGTATGGTGGGCTGCCATGCACTATCGAATCACTGTCGGGAGGCACTGTATTCTGTTAGGGATTTATATTCACTGTAAACAACTACTGTTGGTTGTAAGGGATTATAGAGAAGCATACACGCATATATACACACGTACATACATACATACATACATACGTACGCGCGCGCACACGCACACACACACACACACACACACACACACACATACACGTACACACATCGACACACTTTTCTTACACACACACACACACACACACACACACACACACACGCGAGTAACACATCGAAACAACGTTCTTACACACACACACACACACACACACACACACACACACACGTACACACATCGACACACTTTTCTTACACACACACACACACACACACACATTCACAGACATAAAAAACAGTTATGTTCCGATAACAGATGCAAGTAATTTAACTTCTTATCTGCCTAAGTTTTCGCAATAAGTCGGAGCAAAGTTCTTCCCTCGACTGCGCTCGTCACCAAACAAATTACCAGCAACAATTTCATATCAAGTCGATTTGGGCGGATATCGAAAACAACAATAACAACGACAACAACAACATCAACGACAACAACAGTAAAAACCACAACAACAACGACAACAACAATAATACAACAAAACAACAATAACAACAACATCAACAACAACAACAACAACAACAACAACATCAACAAAATAAGGATAATATGAGGTAGAGATAGAGATCAAAGAGATCGAGGGAGGGAAGGGGGGAGGGAGGGAAGGAGGGAGGGAGGGGACGGACTGGAGGGACCTCCCCGAGGGAGGGATGGAGGGGAGGGAGGGGGGACGGGAACGGGAGGGAGGTGGAGGGAGGGAGGGCGGGAGAGGGGGGGGACGGTAGGCGGGATGAGGAGTGAGGGTGAGAAGGAGGGAGGAAGGAAAGAGGAAAGAAGGGAGGGAGGGAGGTACGGAGGGAGGTACGGAGGGAGGGAGGGAGGGAGGGAGGTAGGTACGGAGAGAGTCAGGTGAGCGCCGGCGGGCAATGAAGGGAAAGGAGGAAAGAAGAGGCTATGGGCAGAGAGGACGGGACCAGAGAAGAGAAGGAGAGAGAGAGAGAGAGGAGAGAAAACAGGAGAGACTGTAGGGAGCTGACCGAGATGATTGTGCGAGATGAGAGACGACTGCGAGAGAGAGCGGAGAGAGAGTAACCATCCGAACGAGCTCGAGAGAAGAGAGAAGAGAAGCGATAAATATTATGATTAGATAGATAGATAGATAGATAGATAGATAGATAGAAGATGGAGAGATCGAGAGGAGAGAGGAAAGAGGAGAGGATGAGGAGAGAGAGAGAGAGATATGAGATGAAGAGAGGAGAGAGAGACCGTCAGACCGACAGACAGGACCGGAAACAGAAAGACACAGAGAAGGAAACAGAAGAAGACAGACCAGACCGAACAGACAGAAAACAGAAGACAGGACCGACAGACAAACAGACAGACTGACACAGACAGACAACCAACCAACCAACCAACCCACCCACCAACCAAACAGACAAACAGACAGACAGACAAAAACAGACTAAATCTAATCCAGATCTTTATTCCCTACGTTGCTTGTCAGTCAATATTGCACGCCGGGACCCTTTAAACCAAGAGCATTAAGACCAGTTGTTAGCTCGCGTCTTCCCAAATTGACGTGGAAAGTGCCACGGGGTAATGCACGGTTTGGTGAACGTTTGTGAATGTTTGTGGGTATTTGTGGATATTTGTGAGCGTTTGTGAACGTGTATGTATTTGTTGAACGTTTATGAACGTTTGTGGATATCTGTGAGCGTCTGTGAACATTTTCGAAGAATGTAAGGTTTGTTGAGCATTTGTGAACGTTGGTGAACATTCATGAACATTAGTGAACGTTGGTGAACATTCATGAACATTAGTGAACAGTTATGAACGTTTGTGGATATTTGTAAGTGTGTGAACATTTTCGAACATTGCACGGTTTGTTGAACAGTTATGAATAATTGTGAATATTTATGAACATTTGTGGATATTTGTTTATGAAAGATTTTGAACATTTTTATAATCTAGATCGTTTGTAAATATAGGTGAATATTCATAAACATTTATGAGTATTTATGAACTTCTATATACGTTTGTGAACATCTATGAACGCAAGTGAACGTTTATGAACATCTGTGAACATTTACAAGTTCTTTTCTTCCACTTTCTCCTGTTAATGTTTGTTCTCTTTTATCGTAACTTAAAGTGGAAATAGCGAGTGTTTTATAAGCATTAAATTTCAAATAAAAACCTATAGTAGGTTTCAGAAGACTGGCACGCGGTTAGAGATGGGGAGGTGGCGTGCGCGTGGGTTAAGTGTGTGTTATGTGTGTGTAGTAGTGTATGTGTGTGTGTAAGTGTGTGTGTGCGTGTATGTTTGTTGTGTGTACAGTGTGGGTTGTGTGGTAAGTGTGTGTGTGTGTGTATGTTGTGTTGTGGTAAGTTGGGTGTGTGGTGTTGTGTGTGTGTGTGTGTGGTGTGTGTGTGTGTTCATGTTGTGGTGTGCGCTTAAATATGAAGAGGGATTGATATAAGCAGATTACTAAAAAAACAACAAAAAAACAATGCGAGAGTAGAGAGAGAGAGAGAGAGAGAGAGAGAGGAGGAGACGAGAGAGATGAGAGAGAGACGAGATGAGCAGATGACGAGCAGAGAGCGAGAGAGAGAAGAGACGAGAGAAAGACAGCAGAGAGGAGAGAGGAGGAGAGAGGACGAGAGAGAGAGAGATAGAGAGACGCTGGAGAGAGGAGAGAGACGAGAGAGGAGAGAGAGAGCGAGAGAGAGAGAGAGAGAGACGAGAGAAGAGAGAGAGGTAGATAGGATAGATGGAGAGAGAGAGAGAGCGACGAGAGAGAGAGAGAGAAAGATGAGAGAGAGAGAGACCGAGACGAGATGTAGATGGAGACGAAGAGAGAGAGACGAGAGAGATCGAGAGATGAGAGCACGTGAGAAGCGAGATCTCCCCTTGAGCACCGAGACGAAAGAGAGGAGAGAGAGAAGAAGAGAGAGGAAGGTAGATATATAGATGGAGAGAAGAGAGAGAGAGAGAGAGACGCAGAGGAAGAGAGAGAGAGGACGAGAGAGAGAGAGAGAGAGAGATGAGACGAGAGACTCGAGTCGAGAGAGATTGAGAGAGAGACAGAGAGGAAGAGAGATAAACAGACAACAAACAACAGACGGCAACAGAAAAAGACAGAGACAAAAACAAAACAAAGCACAAAGAAAGAAAAAGGACACGAGAAAAAGCACAGAGAAAGAAAAAAAAAGAAAAAAAAAAAAAAGAAAAAAAAAAAGGGGAACAGCGAAAAAAAGAGAAAGATAGAGAGAGGAAGGAGACCCGACTACAGGCGACCAACACCGGAATATTCCTCAATGGCATGCGAAACGGTAAGGAAAGTGCTTCGATCTCGAGCAGAAGTTAAGCAATTAGCGAAATCCGTACGTAGCGAACCGAGGACGTCTTTTCGAGGGAAGGAGAAGGAAATGGAGAGAAGGGGAAGAAATGGAGAAGAAGGAGAAGAGAAACGAAGAGGAAATGAAGAAGAAGAAAAGAAGAAAAAAAAAATATAGAGAGAAATTGTTTTTCTTTTTTCATCAAAAGAAATTATGAAACAAAAAATACAGATAAATAGGAAAGAAACCGAAGCCGTTCTTTCGAGTTGAAGTTTGTGGGTATAAGGGTGGTGTAAAAGCAAAAACGGAAATGGGAGGAGGAAGGAGAAGGAAACGAGAGGACAATGAAGAAGAGAAAAAAGAAATATAGAGAGAAATTGATCAAATGTAAATTATATAAAAAAAATACAGATAAATAGAAAAGAGTTAAAAAATGCCATTTTCGATAATCGCAGAATAAAAAAAATATAATAATCGCTTATAGTAAGAGATAAAAAAAACACAATTATATTCGATATGTTAAATAAATAATTTCAAATGCAAACATGTGATTTTGCCTAGAAATCAGAATTACTATAGATATCTTTTCTTTTTTTTGAAATATTGAAAATAGTTCAATGGTGTTGCCGAAGGCTTAAAAGGGTTAATTAACACTGTTATCATCCCGTTCATAACATAAACCAATTTAATCATCTATATGTGATATGAACATGCTTTGTAGTTAACACAATTACAATACGCTTTCTGATATTCGCTATGTATCTTGTACTATGTACTAATAGTGAATGATTGATGTGCATTTTCATTATGCTTCATGCACTAGAATGTAATTCTAAGTGATATTCAGCGAATAGTTTCGCCCCTGTTTAAGTGTTAATTCTTGAATAGTAGTATATATATATAGTGTGTGTGTAGTGTGTGTGTGTGGTGTGTGTGTGTGGTGTGTGCGTGTGTCGTGTGTGTGTGTGTGTGTGTGTGTGTGTGTAATATATATATATATATATATGTATATATATAAATACTATATATTAATACACACATATATACGTATATATATATATAATATATATTATATATATATTATATATTATAAATATATATATCTATATATATATATCCTATATAATATCCATAATGATAACGATAACAATAATAATAATAATAATAATGATAATAATAATATAATAATAATAATAATAATAATAAAAATAATAATAATAATAATAATAATTAATAATAATAAATAATAATAATAATAATAATAAACGATGATGATGATAATGATAATAATAATAATAATGATAATAATAATAATAATGATAATAATAATAATGATAATAATGATAATAATAATAACAATAATAATAATAATAATAATAATAATAATAACAATAATAATAATAATGATGATGATGATGATGATAATAATAATAATAATAACAATATCGATAATAATAATAATAACGATAATAATAACAAAACAAAAACAACAACAATAATATTAATGACACTAATAATAACGACGATAAAAATGAAAACAACCGCAAACCAAGAACCAGCGCTCATGAACAACAGCACAACGAGAACCTCAGAAGAACCCGATCGCAGTGAGTAAAAAGCTCAAAATAACAGCCAAGAACCAACCACGAAAAAGGAGCAGACAGAAGGCCACAAAAAAAGTAGATAAAATCTTTAAAATAACTACTGAGAACCGAGAACTATGAAAGAGAGAGAGAGAAGGGGGGTGGGGAGAGGAGAGAGAGAGATAGAGAGAGGGAGAGAGAGAGAGAGAGAGAGAGAGAGAGAGAGAGAGAGAGAGAGAGAGAGAGAGAGAGAGAGAGAGAGAGAGAGAGACAGATAGATAGATAAAGAGATAGATAGATAGATAGATAGATAGATAGATAGATAAAGAGAGAGGGAGGGAGAGAGAGAAAGCAGAGAGAGAGAGAGAGAGAGGGGGGGGGAGGAGAGAGAGAGAGAGAGAGAGAGAGAGAGAGAAGAGGGAGAGAGGAGAGAGAAAGGGGAGAGGGGAAAAAAGAGATAAGGGGACATGAAAAGAGAGAGATAGAGAAGACCCCCCC
>NC_051392.1:54871939-54874052 GCF_015228065.2 Penaeus monodon
TCTATTCATGCGAATCGCTTTCCAGAGCTCGTGTTTCCCCTCACTGCTCCCCCTCCCTGGCTCCTCGCGCCTTGCCGTTCTCTTCCCCTTCCTCCCCCCCTCTCGCTCTTTGCCGTTCTCTTCTCCTTCCTCTCTCCTTCTCGTACCCTGCCGTTCTCTTCCCCTTCTCCCCCCCCCTTTCCCCAGGTCCTTCCCCTTCCCTTACCTCAGTGCCATCGCCAACCCTTTTACTTTTCCTCCCCAATGATTTTCTTTCCTCTCTCATACTTCCGTCTTTTCTCCATTTCTCTCCGATTCTTCCTTCCTCTTCTCTTTAACATGCATTCTTCCCTCAATTTTCCATTCTTTCTCCTTTCTTCCTTCTTCCCCCTCTCCCTTACGTCCCCTCCCTTATTTCCTTTCCCCCTTTCCTTTCCTCCTCCTCCTCCTCCTCCTCCTCCTCCTCCTGCTACTCTTCCTCCTCTCCCCTCGTTCCTCCTCCCCCTCCTGCTCTTCCCCTCCCCCCATCTCCCTCCCCCTCTCCTCTCCTTCCTCTTCCTCCTGCTCTTCCCCCCCCCCATCTCCCTCTCCTTCCTCTTCCTCCTCCCCCTTTCCCTTCTCCCCTTTCCCATTTCCTTCTGTCTATTTCCCTCCCCAGTATCAACACTCCACCATCTCTCCTTGTCAGCAACGTCGGTAACCATTTCCACAGAACGGTTCCACATTTTCTTATTCGTCCAAAAAGGAAAGAGAGAGAAAGAGAGACAGAGAGAGAGAGAGAGAGAGAGAGAGAGAGAGAGAGAGAGAGAGAGAGAGAGAGAGAGAGAGAGAGAGGAGAGAGAGAGAGAGAGAGAGAGAGAGAGAGAGAGAGAGAGAGAGTCAGAGAGAGAGAGTCAGAGTGAGAGTAGAGAGAGAGAGAGAGAGAGAGAGAGAGAGAGAGAGAGAGAGAGAGAGAGAGAGAGAGAGAGAGAGAGAGAGAGAGAGAGCGAGAGAGAAAGAGAGAGAAACAGACAGACAGACAAACAGAGGGAAAGAGAAAGGGAGAGAAAAGAAATGAAGGCTGGGAAGGGGTGAAAATGTTGAAGGAAAATATGGTGAAGAAAATGACTGAAAATGGAAAATGTCAGAAGCATGGAAAGAGTGTAAAGAAAAAAAGAAAAAAAAAAAAAAGCTCAGGGATGCAGAAGAGAAGAGGGGAAATAGAGAAAAAAAGGAAAAAAAATAATGTAAAATAAGCAAAACGGAAATTGGATTAAAAGTGGAGAGAGAAGAAAAAGAAAAGAAAAAGAAAAAGAAAAGAAAAGAAAATGTAAAGGAAAAAATAAATTGTGATTAAATAAAAAAAAGTAGTGGACTAAAAAAAACAAAAAGCAAAAGAAATAAACAAAATAGACGACAAAGAAAAATAAAGAAATAAAGTAAAGAAGAAGAAGAAGAAGAAAGTCATGAAAACCGAGACAAAAAAAAAAAAAAAAGAAAAAAAAAAGGAGGAAGAAGAGAAAAAGAAAACAGAAAATACCATAATCCAGGAGCACGAAGAAGAAAAGGGAATAAGAAAATAAAAAAGGAAGGAAGAGATAGACCGAGAAATCTGGAAAGAAACGCGATTCACAGACAGAGGAAGGGAAGAGAAAGGGAAGGAGAAGAGAAGGAGAAGGGAGGGAAGAGAAAGGGAAGGAGAAGGGAAGGGGAAGAAAGTGGGGAAGGAGAGGGGAGGGGAAAGTGAGGGGGAGGGGAAGGGAAGAGGAAGGGGAGGGGGAGGGGGAGGGAAGAGGAAGGGGAGGGGGAGGAGGAGGGAAGAGGAAGGGGAGGGGGAGGGGGAGGGAAGAGGAAGGGGAGGGGAGGGGGAGGGAAGAGGAAGGGGAGGGGGAGGGGGAGGGAAGAGGAAGGGGAGGGGAGGGGGAGGGAAGAGGAAGGGGAGGGGAGGGATAGTAGGTAGGGATAAGAGGTTTAAGAAGGAGGAGAGGAAGGGAGAAGAGGAGGAGGGAAAGGGAGAAAGTGGAGGGAGAGGAGATTAGAATAAATGAAAAAAGGGAGAGGGGAAGGTGCGAGGATGGTTAAGCGTAGGAAGGGAGAGGAAAAGACCAAAACAGAGGGAGGAGAAATTAGGTAGGGAGAAAGGAGGAAGGAAAAA
>NC_051392.1:54876652-54879152 GCF_015228065.2 Penaeus monodon
GGGGGGAGGGAGGGGGAGGAAGGAAGGAAGAGGAAGGAAGGAGGAAGGAGGAAAGGAGAGGGAGGGAAGGGGGAAAGAGGATGGAAGGAGGGAAGGAGAGGGGGGAAGGGGAAAGAGGAAGGAGGGAAGGAGGAGGAGGAAGGAGCGGGTAGTGGGAAGAAGAGGAGGAGGAGGAAGGAGGAGGAGGAAGGAGGGAAGGAGGAGGAGGAAGAAGGAGGAGGTAGGAGGGGGAGGTGGGAAGAAGATCTTCCTCCTCATTTTTCCAGCTTCCTTTTAATTTTCTCTTTTTTTCTTCTGTTCTCTTATTCTTATTCTTCGATTTCCTTCAGATTTTTTTTCTTCTTTTTCGACTTTTTATTTCTTTCAAATTCCATTTTTCCCTTACTCTTAATAAATTAATAAATTCTATATCTAAATTTTACATGCCATATTAAAACGATTATGTTAACGTTTCCTTAAAAAAAATTAATAGTGAAAAATAATGACGATACAACGAAAATCCGAAGACGATTTCAATATAGACGAAAAAAATATAAATAAATAAATAAATAAATGAATAAATAAATAAATAAATAAAATAAATAAATAAATAAAAAATAAATAAATAAATAAAATAAATAAATAAATAAAAAATAAATAAATAAATAAATTAATAAAATAAAATAGATAAAAAATAAATAAATATAAACAAAAATAAATATTTATTACAGCAGTTATGAAATCTTAGATGGAACGAAACTGCAGATTAGTGACGGAGTCCTCATACCTGACTGTGATGAAGACGCAAAATAACAGTCATATATAAAGCAAATCTCTTCTAAAGAAAAGGAAAAAAAAGGTAACAATATCAATTACAGTGTTTTTTTTTTTTTTTTTTTTTTTTTTTTAACAGTGACATGCTAATGGTTGTCAATAATTTAGCTTTTGAAGTTGACGGTGGTGAAGACAGTAAAATATCTCTTTAAGAGTGTGGGGGTGAACGGAGAGGGAGGGGGTGAACGGAGAGGGGGGGTGTAATAAGGGAGAGGGGAAGAAGGGGGGGAGGGAGGGGGAAGGGGGTGCGTGGTACGTAGTGGGGAAAGAGGGAAAGGGGAGGGGTGAGTGGAGGGGGGGAGGGATGGGAGGGGAGGGGGAGGGGAGAAGAGAAGATCTAATACGGGGAAGAGGAGGGAGGGAGGGGAAGGGGTAGGGGATGAGCAGAACTAATAGGGGGAAGAAGAGGAGGGAGAGAGGGAGAGGGGAGAGGGGGAGAGGGAGAGTGGGAGAAGGAGGGAGAATAGCGGAAGAGGGAAGAGGGGGGAGGGGAGGGGGAGCAGACCCAAGAGGGGGAGGGGGAGAGGGAGGGGGATGAGGGGGAGGGGGTATCGCGTGCCGGCCGGACGTGAGACAAACGGACGTGCTCCCCCTCCGGCTGCTCCTTTGCGACTGAAGGTCTTGGCCACTCTTCCTCGTACTTATTATTCACATATCTGTTTTATCTACCTCTTGTTTATCTATTTATTCCTGTTTTTATTCATTCCTTCATGTATTTATTCATTTAGCTATTTGTTTGTTAATTTATCTGTCTATTTATTTGCCGGTTTATCTATCTATCTTGCTTCTTTGTAAGGATATACACAAATACACATATATTTTAACACGCGAGCATACAGTTATGCATCTGCAAAAGAATATGTGAGACAGATAGATAAAGACAGATAGATAGATATATATATAGATAGATAGATAGATAGATAGAGATAGAGAGAGAGAGAGAGAGAGAGAGAGAGAGAGAGAGAGAGAGAGAGAGAGAGAGAGAGAAACAGACAAACAGACAGACAGACAGGAAGACAGACATAAAGCCATACAGACAAACTAACACTCAGACAGACAAAACTAGGAACATAGATTAAGCCATCACGTATACAACAAAAAAAAAAAAAAACGAAAGAGAGAATAAGATAGATGAAAAAACTTAAAGACTGAAGCACACACAACGCTCAATCTCGGGTCATCCGCAGCATCCGAAATAATACAACGGAACAAGGTCAAGGGAGATGAGTTGCCGAGCGAGGTCACCTTCTGTGTGTTCGGACATGCTCTCAATCGGGAACTTGTTTGAAACATGTTTGGGTTTGGCCGGCGGTCGCGAGCAGGATAAAGTTGATCTTCTTTTTTTCTCTCTCTTTCTTTCCCTCTTCTCTTTGTGTTTCCTTTCTCTCTTTCTTTCTTTCTCTCTTCTCTTTGTGTTTCCTTTCTCTCTTTCTTTCTTTCTCTCTTCTCTTTGTGTTTTCTTTCTTTCTTTCCCTTTCTCTATTTCTTTCTTTCTCTTTTTCTGTTGCTCTCTCTCTCTCTCTCTCTCTCTCTCTCTCTCTCTCTCTCTCTCTCTCTCTCTCTCTCTATCTATCTATCTATTTATCTATCTATCTTTCTATCTACACACGCCCACGCCCTCAAGGAAACGAAAACGAGAATAACGAAAGAAACGAAAACGAGAATAACGAAAGAAACGAAAACGAGA
>NC_051392.1:54889300-54894481 GCF_015228065.2 Penaeus monodon
GGGGGAGGGGGAGTGGGGAAGGGCAGCGGGAGGGGGGGGGGGGAGGGGGAAAGAGAGGGGGGGGAGGAGGGGTGGGGAAGAGCAGGGGGGGGGAGGAGGGGGATGGGGAAGAGCAGGGAGGGGAGGAGGGGGATGGGGAAAGGCAGGGGGGGGAGGAGGGGGAGGGGGAAGAGCGGGGAGGGGAGGAGGGGGGGGGGGAAGAGCAGGGAGGGGAGGAGGGGGAAAGGGAAAAGGGAGGGAGGGGAGGAGGGGAGGGGGAAGGGCAGGGGGGAGGAGGGGGATGGGGAAGAGCGGGGGTTTGGAGGGGGGGGAGGGGAA
Source organism: Penaeus monodon (assembly GCF_015228065.2). Classification (NCBI taxonomy): domain Eukaryota; kingdom Metazoa; phylum Arthropoda; class Malacostraca; order Decapoda; family Penaeidae; genus Penaeus; species Penaeus monodon. The sequence continues at coordinate 54,889,619 of NC_051392.1, forward strand.
GGGCAGGGAGGGGAGGAGGGGGATGGGGAAGGGCAGGGAGGGGAGGAGGGGGATGGGGAAGGGCAGGGAGGGGAGGGGGGGATGGGGAAAGGGCAGGGAGGGGAGGAGGGGGATAGGGAAGGGCAGGGAGGGGAGGAGGGGGATGGAGAAGGGCAGGGAGGGGAGGAGGGGGATAGGGAAGGGCAGGGAGGGTAGGGGATGGGGAGTGGGGTAAGTTAGGGGGAGAGATTGAAAAGAGAGGAGGAGGGAGAGGGAGAATAGGGAGGAAGGGCAGGGGGGAGGAGGGGAGAATGGAGAGTGGCGGAGAGAGAGAGAATGGGGAGAGGAAAATGGGAGGAGAATTAGGGTCTGGGTAGGGATAAGGGAGGGAGGGAGAAGAGGGAGAAAAGGGAGGAAGAATGGAGAAAATGGGAAGAGGCAGAAGGGGAGATAATTGGGGAAGGGAAGGGAAGTAGGATGAAGAGGGGAAGAGGCATAGCAAAGGCAAGAGAAGTAAGGCATGAGAAAGGAAGAGGAAGGGAGATAGGAAGAGGAGGGGGGAAGGGATCGCAGAGAAAGGAGGAGAAGGGAAAGGGAAGAGGAAAAGGGGTATAAGAAAGATGGAAGAAGGAAGCTTAATAAACAGAGGAGAAGGGAGCATAAAATGAAATGGGAATAACGACATACCAAAGAGAGAATAAGAGAACTTAGAAAGAGGAAGGAAAGAAGACACACGAAGAACAGGTGAATGAGACACAAGAAGAGAAAGGAGACGAAACGGAGGTGAAAGGGGAGGGGGGGGGGGCGTAGGAGGGAAGAGACAGGAGGGGAAGGGAGAGAAGGAGAGGGGAAGGGAGAGAAGGAGAGGGGAAGGGAGAGAAGGAGAGGGGAAGGGAGAGAAGGAGAGGGGAAGGGAGAGAAGGAGAGGGGAAGGGAGAGAAGGAGAGGGGAAGGGAGAGAGGGAGAGGGGATGGGGAGGGGGAGGGGAGGAGGGGGACGCCGAGGGGGCAGGTGCCATTAGCAACTTCCTAATATATTTTGCTGGCCTATATCTTCGCCTTCGTGGGAGGTTCTTGATGTGCGGGTATGCTTATATGTGCATGTGCATGGGCAGGGAAGTGTACACATGCTTAGAAATGCTAGTACACACACATACACATATGCATACACACGCACGCACGCGCGCGCGCACATACACACACACGCACTTGAACATACAAACAAAAAGACACATACACATACGCACACACACATAAACACAAAAAAACACACAAACACACACACACACACACACAAACACACACACACACACACACAAACACACACACACACACACAAACACACACACACACACACACACAAAAGACACACACATATACACAACACACGCACACACACACATACACACACACACATTCTTTCTAACATAAACACAACCAACCTTTATAAACTGTCTTCGATTTACAAGCCTGTCGTTTTTTTTCCAATTTTGAAGTGAAGATATTAAATTGACTCTCTCTTGACTTACTATGTAATTTTTCGGTTTTTAAGATAATTTATTTGAAGGTATCGAGACGGAGGTAAGGGTGAGTCTGTGCTTTGGATTTCATGTAAACGAATTATTCTTAATCTCTCTTTCCTTCATTCTCTCTATGTCTCTTCATTCGTTAGTCTCTACCTGTGTTTTTCTGTTTCCGTTTTGTTTGTCTGTATGTCTGTCTGTCACTGTATATCTCTCTCTCTTTCTTTCTCTCTCTCTTTCTTTCTCTCTCTCTCTCTCTTCTCTCTCTCTCTCTTTCCTCTCTCTCCTCTCTCTCTCTCTCTCTCTCTCTCTCTCTCTCTCTCTCTGTTCTCCCCCCTCCCTCCTTCCCCCTCTTTCCGATCCTTTTCCTTTCCCCCCTCCCCTCCCTCCCTCCCCTCCCTTTCTCCCTCCCTCCCCTCTTTCCCTCTTTCCAATAGCTCTTTCTTATCTACAACAGGATGTATGGCTAAAGAGAGCTTTATCTATGGCAAACTTCTTCTTCTTCTGCGTCCTTTTTTTTTTGACAATATTACTCGGGGGCCAGTAATATTTAATTTTAAAAATGAAAGGAGGGAAAAAGGGGAGATTAGAGGAAAGAGAGGGAGAAAAAAATTTTAGGAAAAAAAATGATGGTGAAAGTTTTTTTTTTTTTTTTTCAAAAAAGAAAAAAAAAAAAAAAAAAAAAAAAAAAGAAGAGAGAGAGAGAGAGAGAGGAGGGGGAAAGAGAAAGAGAGATGAGAAAGAAGAGAGAGAGAGAGAGAGAGAGAGAGAAGAGGAGGGAAGAGAGAGAAGAGGAAGAAAGGAGAGGGGAAAAGAGAAAAAGGGGGGGAAAAAAAAAAGAAAAAAAAAAAAAAAAAAATTTAAAAAAGAGAGAGAGGAAAAAGAGAGAGAAAAAAGAGAGAGAGAGAGACAGAGGAGAGAGAGAAAGAGAGGAAGAGAGAGAGAGAAGAGAGAGAAGAGAGGAGAGAGAGAGAGAGAGAGAAGATTAAGAGAAAGAGAGAGAGGAGAGGGGAGAGAGAGAAAAGGGAAGAGGGGGAGAGAGGAGGAGGAAAAGAGAGAGGAGAGGGGGGAGGAGGGGAAAAGAGAGAGAGAGAGAGGGGGAGGGGAGAGACTGGGGGAAAGGGATAAGAGAGAGAGAGAGGGGAAGAAAGAGAGAGAGCAGAGAAGAGAGAAAAAGAGGGGCGAGAAAAGAGAAGAGAAGAGGAGAAAGAGGAGGGGGAGAGAGGGGGAGAGAGAGAGAAAGGGAGGGAAAAAGAGAGAGAGGGGAGAGGAGGGAAAGAGAGGAAAGAGAGGGGAGAGAGAGAGAGTATAAGATGTGGAATCTATTTTTACAGGATGGGAAAATTCTATTTCTGTTACCAGGGACCACGGGGTTTTTTCCAGGGGACCCAAATGTCCCAAATAAGAACCACCGCTCACGAGGCGGAGGTCACATTTTATATCTGACCTCGTTTGACGGGATTTCGTGCAAAGCTACCACCGCGCTAAGGGTCACCCCCTCCCTCCCCCCGGGGGGGTGACCGTGACTCCGCGGGGCCCGTAACCGTATAACAAAAACATGTCGTGTTTTTTATACTTTGGGTCAACTTCAGAAAAAAAGATAAAAGCCTTTTACCAAGTAAAAATACCCTCGTTCCCCTTGTACTAAGGGCGCAAGCCTTTTACAGAAAAGAGAAAGAGGGGCGAGGAGAAGAGAAGAGAAGGAGAGAGAGAGGAAACGGAGAGGGAAGAGGAAAGGGAGGGAGAGAGAGAGAGAGAGAGAGAGAGAGAGAGTGGAAGCGAGGACAGGAAACTAAATTCCTTATGCCCTTCCCCCCCCCCTTCTCCGTCCGGCCCCCTTATATAATTTCAGGACAAGATTAGGGGAAGGAAACGCAAGAAACGGAGAAAAAAAAAAAAAAAAAAAAAAAAAAAAATAGAGAGATTTTCAGATTTTTAAAAAATATTATTTATTTATCTATTTGTTTGTTTATTTATTTATTTATTTTATTTATTCATTTTGTTTATTTATTTATTTATTTATTTATTTTTATTATTATTATTATTTTATCACTATTATTTTTTTACTATCATTTCATTATTTTTTTGTCAGTTCCTATTTTTGTTATACTTTTTATTATTATCATTATTTTTCTTTGGGTTAATTTACGTTTGCTCTCCCCCCCCCCTTTAACAAAAATTCCACGTCATCTAAAATAATAACAATAATAATAATAATAATAATAATAATAAAAATAATAATAATAATAAAAATAAAATAATTTAAATAATAATGACAATAATGATGATGATAATGATGATAATAATAATAATAATATTATTATTATTATTAATAATGATGATAATAATAATAATAATAAATAATAATGATAATAATAATAATAATGATAAAAAACAAAAACAATAAAATAACAAAAAAAATAATAACAAAAATAAAAAAAATGAAAAAATAACAACAACAACAACAGCAATAAAACGAAATGAAAATACCCTTTACGAGAATCCCTTCCTTGCAACAAAGGACCACAAACCCATTGAGAGTCGAGCGCGAGGGTCGAGTGCATGACCCAGTGTGTGTGTGTGGGGGGGGGGGGAGTCGCATGCTGAGACTTTCTTTGTATTTTTGTTTGTTTTTTTGTGTTATTTTTTTTTTTTTTTTTTTTTTTTTGTTTTTTTTTTAAAAAGTATTTTTTTGGGGGGGGTTTTGGCAGTTTATGGGAGGGAAAACGAAGGTAGAAGAGGATTGAAAAAGAGAGAGAGAGAGAGAGAGAGAGAGAGGAGAGAGAGGAGAGAGAGAGAGAGAGAGAGAGAGAGAGAGAGAGAGAGAGAGAGAGAGTATCCTCGACGTAGTTGCAGGTATGAATCTCTATCTGTCTGTTTTCTCTCTCTCTCTCTCTCTCTCTCTCTCTCTCTCTCCCTCTACATCTATTATCCTTCTCTCTCTCTCCTCTCGCTCTTCCTCCCACCTCTTCCCCCCTCCTTCCCTCACTCTTTTTAAATCTCCGTCTCTCCCTCCCTCCCCCCCCTTCCCTCCAACCCTCCCTCTTTCTCAGCCGCTGTCTGGAGAAATATTTACACCGCATCTGGATGTGTTGAAGAAAGCGTAAGTTTTATTCGCCCATTACATCGTGTCCCGTTTCGAAGTTCGGAGAATCGAAGCATCGAGACTGATTCACATTCATCCGAAACTGCTTCGAAGAATTTGAGGAGCGACTCACCGCTCATATACAGGAATGCAACTGGAAAAAAATTATCTATTATATGATTATGATTACTTTTAAACGTTAGGCATAAATTATCGGTATTATTATTATTATATCTATTTACTTATTAATATTTTTTTGAGCTGAACGAGTAGCAGG
>NC_051392.1:54907081-54910395 GCF_015228065.2 Penaeus monodon
ATGGTGAACTACAGACACGATTGGTATTATAGAGGCTACTATAGTTACTACTATAATGACAACTGCAACTATTAAATATACTACAGTTACCGCAAATACTGATACTATTATTACTACTATTATTGGAATTGTTATATTGTTACTACTACTATAATTACTACTACTACTACTACTACTACTACTACTACTATTACTACTATTACTAGCATTACTACTACTAGCATTACTACAACAACTACTACTACTGTTGCAATTGCTACTATTACTACTATTGCTATTACTACTACTACTTCTGCTATTACGGTTACTATTACTATCCCTACTGCTACACTAGTATATATATATATATATATTATATATTATATATATATATATGTGTGTGTGTGTGTGTGTGTATATAGGTATATGCATAGGTATATTATATATATATATATTAATATATATATTATATATATATTTTAATATATATATATATAAATAATTATATATAATTTATATTATTATCTAGTATATTTTGTATGTACGTATGTATGATATAAAATATATATATAATATATAATATAATATACTATATAATATTTTATATTTAAAATTATATATATATATATATTGTTGTGGTTTATATATATTATTAATAATTTATATATATATAATATATATATAATATAATTATAATTATATTTGTGTGTGTGGGTTGTGTGTGTGTGGTGTGTGTGTGTGTGTGTGGGTGTTTTGTTGTGTACATCTAAAAATAACAACAAATTATCTATATATAAAAATATACATACATATATATATATATACATATACATAAAAATATCAAATGGAGGAAAGGCTGGCCACGAGCATCTGTAGCGTGGCCGCGAGCGCAAACAAATCAGCATCCGCAAACAGCTTGATTTACAGTCGACACTTTTCCACTTGAGGCAACTCGCCCTTAAGAGCTTCCTCACGCGAGGTGCCTCGGGCGGACGCTAAGCGTTGTGGCGTCAGCTGGTGCCAAACGCTGACGCAGGGGGGTCTGTGGCGTCAGCCGGTGCCAAATGCTGACGCAGGGTGGTCTGTGGCGTCAGCTGGTGCCAAATGCTGACGCAGGGGGATCTGTGGCGTCAGCTGGTGCCACAAGGGGATCTGTGATGTCTGCAGGTGCCAAATACTGACACAGGCGGTCTCTATGACGTCACCTGGTGCCTTGGGCTGACAAAAGGGGTTCCATGACGTCAGATGGTGCTAAAAGCTGACCCAAGAGAATATCCGGCGTCAGCTCGTGTCAAATGCCGACACCTGACGTCAAATGCTGACAGACACGTGACATAATATTTTCATTACACCTAAAAAAAAGAAGGAAAGAGAAAAAGGAGAAAAAATAATAACAACGACAAGAAAATAATAATAATAAATAAATAAATACGAATTGGGCAAGCAACAAATCAACATGAAAATGAAAACATATTATTTTCGTGCAAGTTGCAAAGTGCAAGAGGCAGATGCACAGTTTCCAGAAACAGTAAACTCGTGGATAAAAAACATTTTTATTTCTGTTATTATTCATATGTTTTTTTTTTTATATATTATTTTATTTTTATTTATTTATTTTTCGAGTCAAGGAAACCCATGAAATTTACAGAATTTCTCTCACAAGAAAACAAGAAAATTGTCGTGTAAGAAGAATAAGATGATGATGAAGAAGAAAGGGAGGAAGAAGGTGAACGAGAAGAGGAAGAAGTGATGATGAAAAGAAGAGGGAGAAGAAGAAGAGGAAGATGATAAAGAAGATGAAGAGAAGAATAAGAGGAAGAAGATGATGAAGAAGAGGATGAAGATGATGATGAAAAGATGAAGATGAAGAAAAAGAGGAGGAAGATGATGAAGAAGATGAAGAGAAGAAGAAGATGATGATAATGATGCTGAAGATGGTGAAAATGGAGTTAAAGAAAAAGAAAAAGAAAAAAGAAAGAAGAAAAACAAGGAGAACAAGAAGAAGGAGAAAAACAAGAAAAAAATACAGAAATATAATAAGAAGAAAAGAGGAAGAAGAAAAAGAAATAGAAGCAAAAAGAAAGAAAAAGAAAATAGAAGTAAAAGAAAGTAGAAGACAAAGAATAAGTCGAAGAAAGAAAGAAAAAAGAAAAGAAAAAAAGGGAGAAAACGAACACGAAAAAGAAAAGAAGAAAAAGAAGAAAAAGAAGAAGGAAAAGAAGAAGAAGAAGAAATAATAATAACAGTAATAATAATAAAAATAATAATAATAATTAATACAATAAGAATAAGAAGAAGAGAAGAAAAAAAAAAAAAGAAAAAAGAAAAAAAAGAAAAAAGAAAAAAAAAAAAGACAATAGAAAAAAAAAAGAAAAAAGTAGAAGAAGAAAAAGGGAAAAAGAACAAAAAGAAGAAAAAAAGAAGAAGAAAACGGAAAAAAAAAAAAAAGACATGCGCATTATCATATTCATTTTTGACGACTCCTTTCCCCATAAAGCGACGCATCACCATTTCTCTCCTGACGAAACTCCCATGAAACACGTGATGGGAAAGGGAGGAGGGAGAGCCATTAGGGGAGGCGTCCGTGGGGGGAGGGGAAGGGGAAGGGGGAGGAGGGAGAGAAATGGGGGAAGGGAGGGGAGGAGGGGGATGGGGAGGGGAGGAGAGGGAGAAATGGGGGAAGGGGAGGGGAGGAGGGGGAGGGGGAGGGGGGAGAGAAATGGGGGAAGGGAGGGGAGGAGGGGGATGGGGAGGGGGGGAGGGAGAGAGATGGGTGAAGAGAGGGTAGGTGGGATATGGGAAAAAGGAAAGGTAGGAAGGAAATGGGTAAGGGAAAGGAGAGAGCGATATGGGTAAAAGGAAGGGAGGTGGAAGATAGGTAAGAAGGGTGGATGGGAAATGGGTAAGGGAGAGTTTGGAGGGAGATGGGTAAGGGAAAGGTAGGAGGGAAATGGGTAAGGAGACGGGTGGGTGGGAGATGGGTAAAGGAGGGATGGGTAGACGATGGGTAAAAGAGAGAGCGAAATGGGTAAAGAGAAGGTATGAGGGAGATAGGTAAGGGATAAAGGATAGGAAAGGTAGGTCAGAGATAGGTAAGGGAAAAGGTGGGTAAGGCTTAGGTAAGGGAAAGGTAGGTAATAGATAGGCAAGGGAAGCGAGAGAGACAAATAAACGGAGGGTAGGTGGAAAATGGGTAAGAGAAAGATAGGGTGGAAGATGAATAAGAAAGAGATGGATAAAGAGGAGATACGCAGGAAATTGATTAGGGAAAGACATCTCAATAATATATTCATCGGGAAAAAAAAAATTAAAAACACGATAAGAAATACATCTTT
>NC_051392.1:54920495-54922995 GCF_015228065.2 Penaeus monodon
TCTTTGACGGATGAATAAAAGCAACGTAGTTTGTGTGTTGTTATGCTCACAGAGGAGAATTATCAATTAAAGTGTATCATTTTAATCGTCTATTTCTCGATATGATTCTCTTTATCTTCATCTCTGTTTTGTCATCATCTTGACCCTCACATTCGTTATCATATTCTCGTATTGTCTCATAATTCCTCCATTTGTTTCCCTATTTCACCCTGTTCATCATTAAAAAAAAACACGAAAAACCTCCCTTTTCACCCCCCCCCAAAAAAAAAAAAGAAGAGAAGAAAGAAAAAAGAAGGAAAGAAAAATATACAGTTATGAATGCCAGTCGTACTAATGACTGTTTGCCCTCTGGCGTCCCCCATTATCTCACCAGAATAAGACCCGGGTATAGTACGCATATAAACACACCCTTGCCCACACGTACATATACCTGCGTTTCTGTCTGTACGTTTGTATGCACAGAGGGCGAGAGAAGGCGAGGGGAGCGGTGAGGGGAAGAGAATTTTCCCCTCTTGTTTACCTTCGCTGCCTTGCCTTTTATGCTAATTCCGGCTTGCGTTGGGGTGCGACCGGCTTGCAGCGTTCAGGTGTGTTACACTGGATGATTACAGGGTGTGTTGGAATACAAGCTTCTAGATTATCATTATCCTATTTTTATATACTAATTTACTGATTTATTTATTTATTTATGTATTTATTTATTTGCTTATTTGTTTCTTTCTTTCTTTCTTTCTTTATTTATTAATGGGGAGGAGTGTGTGAGTGTTTTTATTTATTTTTTTTTTTATTAAGGATGATGGTTATTGTAATGAAGATGACGGTATTCTTAAAATTGCTCTAGAATCATGGTTATCGTTAATATTAGTAAAAGCAGTGATGATAATCGTAAGGGTGATGATATCTGTAATAATGATAATGATGATATACATGTTATGCTGATAAAGACACTCATGGTAAAATGAAAGTGAATCCTCTTTGTACTGTTTGATATACACACCTATTCTCTCTCTCTCTCTCTCTCTCTCTCTCTTCATCACTCTCTCTCTCTCTCGCTCGCTCTTCTTCAGTGTCCTTCTATCTCCTTCTTTCCATCTTTCTGTCTGTCTTTCCCCTTTCTCTCTCTCTCTCTCTCTCTCTCTCTCTCTCTCTCTCTCTCTCTCTCCCTCCCTCCCTCCCTCCCTCCCTCCCTCCCTCCCTCCTTTCCCTCCCTCCCTCCTTCCCTTCCTCCCACTCCACCACCTCCCTCTCCCTCCCTCTCTCTCAGTCTCCCTCTCTTCCGCCTCAGATCCCCCTCCCTGCCTCTCCCTCCACCCCCACCCCCCATCTATACCTTCCTCTCCCCCTTCTCTCAAACATCAAAAATAAAATCAATGAAAGAGACAAACATTATACAGAAAATAAAGCAACGAACCGCAAGTGATTGACAGGTAGAAGTAGAGGTAGAAGTAGAGGGTGTGACCTCCCCTCCGCCCCCCTCCCTCCCTCCCCTTTCCGCCCCCCCCCCTTCTCCCTTCCGCCATTGGAGAAAGGGAAAATCGGAGAGAAGGTGATTATGATGGTAATGAGAGTAATGATGATAAAATTTATGCAATGAAGAGGAAAAAAACATTAAGTGGATGAAAACGGAAATTAATGTGAATCGTAAACGAATCGTTAGTTAAAATGGAAATTATTTTTTATTTTCATTTTTATATTTGTATATATATATACCTCTTCTTCTTTTTTCCTTTTATTTGATATCATTTTTCTACTTTCTCGCTTCTTTCTCCTCTTTATGATTCTTTATCTTCTTTATCATTAATCTTATTTTCCATTATTTGTATTTCACCTCCTGGTCTCCATGTGATTGGTGTTTATATATATATATACATATATATATGTATATATATATATGCATATATATATATATATATATATATATATATATATATATATATATATATATATATATATATTGTGTGTGTGTGTGTGTGTGTGTGTGTGTGTGTGTGTAGAGAGAGAGAGAGAGAGAAAGAGAAAGAGGGAGAGAGATAGATAGAGATAGAGACTGAAAGACAGACTTAAAACAAAGACATAGAAAAAGACAAAGACAAAGAAAAAGGAGAGAAAACAAGAGGTAGAAAGAAGAAATAGATAGAAACAGAAATGCCAAAGCAACGCAATAAATAAATAAACAAACATATAAACAACGGAACAAATAACAAAAAATTACCAAAAATGAAATGCAATGAAAAGAAAGCAAATCAAAGCATATACAAGAAAAGAAGAGAGAACATAAATAAATAAAACAAGGGAAAAACAGTAGTAATAATAATCATAATAGTAATAATAGTAATAATAGTAATGATAAATAATGATAATAATAACGATAATAATAATAATAATAATAATAATAATAATAATAATAATAATAATAATAACAACGATAATAGTGATGATGATGATAATAATAAATAGATAAATAAATAAGTAAATAAATAAATAGATAACTAAACAAAGA
>NC_051392.1:54925495-54930495 GCF_015228065.2 Penaeus monodon
GAGAGCGAAAAAAGAGAGAACAGAACAGAAGGTCAGAGGGAACAATGATAAAGACAGGGGAAAGGGTAGTAGACAAATGGCCAATGAATCCGACGGGGAAGGAGAAAGAGGGAAAGAAAATAAAACAAAGAAAAAAAGAAAAACAAAAGAACATAAGCGAACAAAGGGAAAGGGAGAAAGGGTGGAAAGCAATATGAAGATAAACAGACGGAACACGAAACAGAAAAAAGAAAGAAAAAACGTTCATTCAATCATCCTTCACCTCAATCAAAAGAAAGAAAATAAGAAAAATTACATAATTAACCTCTTCCTCGTCTCTTCGAAGAGAAAATTAGAGAGAGAGAGAGAGAGAGAGAGAGAGAGAGAGGGGGGGGGAGAGAAGAGGAAGAGAGAGAGGAGAAGAGAGAGAGAGAGAGGAGACGAGAGAGAGAGAGAGAGAGAGAGAGAGAGAGGCGAGGGAGGGAGGGAGAGAGAGAGAGAGAGAGAGACTGAGAGAGAGAGAGAGAGATAGAGAGAGACTGGAGAGAGGAGAGAGAGAGAGTTTAGAGAAGAGATGAGAGAGAGAGCGAGAGGAGAGAGAGAGAAGAGAGAGAGAGGTGGAGAGAGAGAGAGAGAGAGAGCGAGACGGAGAGAGAGAAAAGAGACGAGAGAGAGAGAGAGGAAGAGAGAGCGAGAGAGAGAGGAGAGAGAGAGAGAGAGACACACAGACAGAGAGAGAGAGAGAAAGAAAGAGAGAAGAGACAGTACAGAGAGAGAGAGGGCGAGAGAAAGAAAGAGAGAGAGACGAGACGAGAGGCCACACACCAGAGAGAGAGAGAGGAGAGAGAGAGAGATAAAGAGAGAGAGAGAGATTAGAACAATATATCTATGAGCTGTGATTTTTTTGTGTGTGATGGAAAGGTCAGCAGAGGAGGGGAGGGGGGAGGGGGAGGGAAAGGTCTTTGCTTTGTTTGGTGGAAGGTGAGTCACCCTGGTTTGGAGGAAGAGAGAGGGAGAGAGATTGAGGCAGAGAGAGAAAGAGAGAGAGAGAGAGAAGAGAGAGAGAGAGAAAGAAAGAGAAGAGAGAGAGAGCGAGGCCGAGGAAGAGGAGGAGGTGGAGAGAGAGAGATAGGACGAGACAGAGACAGAGAGAGAGAGGAGAGAGAGGAGAGAGAGAGAGGAGAGAGAGAGAGGAGAGAGAGAAGAGAGAGAGAGAGGAGAGAAATGAGAGAGAGCAGAGAGTGAGAGAGAGAGGAGCGAGAGAGAGAGAGGAAAGCACGCGAGAGAGAGAGAGAGAGAGAAGAGAGGAAGAGAGAGAGAGAGAGAGAGACGAAAGAGAGACGAGAGAGAGATGAGAGAGAGAGCAAGAGAGGAGAGAGAAGATGAGAGGAGCGAGGAGAGAGAGAGAGAGAGAGATAGAGATAGAGAGAGACACACACACACAGAGCAAAACACACACAAAAATAATTAGAAAATATCAACCCTTAGAATAAGACACAAGGACACTTAATGATTTAAAAATATCTATATTCTAAACATAAACCAAAGAATAATTTACAAAGACGTTAACAAGAGCCATTAAACATTCCCATTTTTACTTGAATTAAAATTATATATAAGACGAGCGGGTTTATTCCTGATCTGACGTCAATATCAACATCAAAATTAACATTAACATTTATATTCGTGACTGAAATTGCTCTGTTTAAGTGGTTCGTTAATATCCTGCGCGATAAGAGAGATTATCACAGCTTTTATGACTCGTAAAAAAAAGCGAAAGTATTATGCATTCTGAATCTCTTATCAAAACCTTTACTGGATCTATGAATAATAGAGATTCTAATCGCATAAACTGTTCGAAATTTCTCCAAAGACGAAGTTATCATCACGCGACATAGCTTCGCGTAGATTACTTTTGCCTCGTGAATATGTCGCAAGATTAAATATTCATGATGCTGATAAGTCTTGAATAGTAAAAAGAAAATGAAAGAAATTCGTGATTGCTAATCCTCTCTACCTCGTGTTCGTAATAAGGTTTAAGTCGACGAGCCTAAAGAAAACAGGGGAAAAATAGGAAACTTTTTTTTTTTTTTACGGTCATGCAAACACACGTGAATTTTGTGCGGTCTCAAGTTTATCAACAAAGCCGTCAGTTGTCAAAATATGGCCTGTTTTTCTTCCCTTTTTTCTCCCTTTTTTCCCTCTATTTTTTCTATATTAGGCAAATTGAAAAAAATAGCGTGTAAAACAGACTAAATTATCGTAAGATAAGGATAGATAACCCTTATCTGGCTTTCGAATTCAGATTTTTTCTTTTAAATGAGACAATTTTGAAAGTCATTCGAGCTTAAAATTTCTTGAAATAAGCTCTTCATGGTTGAACTATTTCCTCAGGCACCATCTGATAAGCGAAATGATTTAGAAATTTGGAATATATCTTTTGTATATTAAAACGATCAATACCAAATTTGGGTATCGGAGATCCGTAGGTATAAGTGTGTGTGTGTGTGTGTGTGTGTGTGTGTGTGTGCGCATATGTGTGTGTGTGTGTGTGTGTGTGTGTGTGTGTGTGTGTGTGTGTGTGTGTGTGTGTTGTGTACATATCTAACAGGTAGATGAATAAATGAAGAATATATTAAACGGATTGGTAGACTGAATTTTAAGGAGAGAGAGAGAGAGAGAGAGAGAGAGAGAGAGAGAGAGAGAGAGAGAGAAAGAGAGAGAGAGAGAGAGGAGAGAGAGAGAGAGAGAGAAACAAACACACAACAAAACAAAACAAAAACAAAACAACCAAACACCTAAATCTAAACCGATCCCGCAGATCACCTTTGCAAACTCACCCACGACGCGGGAGGAGAGAGAGAGAGAGAGATGCGAAGTGCAACATTGCATTGCTGTTGAATATTGACTCTGCAATCAAGGTTGGAGAGTAAGGTGTTGCATGCTGGAAGCGGGGATAGGAGGGGATAGACAGGGATAGACAAGGTAAATAGAGACGTGGCGTAGACGAAGATAAAGCAGGGAGGAGGAGGAAGAGTGGAGGAGGAAGAGGATGAGGAGGAGGGAGGACGAAGAGAAGGGAGGAAAAGGGGAAAGGAAGATAGAGGAGAAAGGTGAAGGAAGGGGAAGAAGAGGAAGAAGGTGGAATAGGTGGAAGGGGAAGGGAGAAGATTGTGGAGAAGAGGAAGGAGGTGAAAAAGGAAGAGGAGGATGGGGAAGAGGAGGAGGGAGGGAGAAAATGATGAAGAAGAGGAGGGTAGGAGGAAGGGGAAGAGAAGGAGGGAGGGGAAAGAGGAAGAAGAGGAGGGGGGAGAAGTGGGTGGCATGGGGAGGGGTAAATGGACGGGAAAAGGGAGGCGTAGGAGAGAAGAAGAAAGAGAAGAAAAAGAAGTAGAGAGAGAAGGAAAAAGGGGAGGAGAAATAAGAGGAAGATGAGGAGGAGAGGATGGATGAAGAAGGGGAGGAGAGAAGGAGGAGGAGTGAGATGAGAGGGAGGAGGAAGATGATGATGAGGAGAGGGAGGAGGATGAAGAGAAGGGGAGAAAGAGAAGAGAAGAGAAAGAAGTATGGAATAGAGAGGAATCAGCGAAGAGTGATATTCCATGATGAAAAAGCGAACAAAAAAACAACAACAACAAGAACACGAAGAACGAGAACAAGAAGAACAACAAGAATAAAAACAACAACAGCAACAACCAAAGAAAAGGAAAGATAATAATAACAATCACAAGAATAGAGAGAGGCCAAAGAAAAACGTCCCGACTGGGGCACGCGAGGGTACGCCCAGGGCACGAAGAGCGAGCACGAATGAAGCGAGAGAGCGAGAGACTGACGTGTCTTCGACGGTGTGGAAGGAGGAGGGGGTGGGGGTGGGGGTAAGGGGGGGTGAGGGTGGTAAGGGGGGGGGTAAGGGGGAGTAGAGAAGGGATAGAGAAAGAGGAGAGATGGACATACACATACATATAGATGCATTTACATAGACATGTACACATACACAGACGTAAGCACTTGTATAAAAGAGGGGGAAAAAAACGTACCCTATACGCACACACACACACACACACACAAACAAACACACACACACACACACATACACACAAACAAACAAACACACAACACACACACACAAACAAACACATAAACACACACAAACACACACACACACAAACACAAACACACACACACACACCTCGGCAAACGTAATCACGTACACAAAAACGTACACACATCCCATGCGCATTAACTAATTGCAACAATCGAGCAGAGACGCAGCAACAGGCAAGTAAGGAGCTGTTCGGTTGCACAACTGTTCTCCTGGGATGCAATTCCGGAAACTGAGCTTTGCAGATGGAATTGTGTACGTGGCTGGAAACTACGTACATAGATACATGGGTATACATGCACATGCGTACGTGTATACACTCTATACACTCTAAAAACACTCATGGATACGTAAACACACGCAAATATATACACATACACACACACACACACACAAACTAACAAATAAATAAACAAACACGCGCGCGTGCATATTTACATATTTGTGTACGCTTATCACTACATACGTACATGGGGGGGGGGGCCCTCCCCCCCCCCCCCCCTCCCCCCCCACCTTTCTAAATGCGAAATGGAGCCCAAAAAAAATTGTGATAAAACTGTAATTAGGAAACTGAATTGGAAATAAGGACACGCACACGCACACACATATATACGCAATTACACATACACACTCACACACAAAGCTGAGCAGAAAACGAGAACCAAAGATGAGTAGAGAACCAACAAGAAAACGAGACAACCCAAAATCAAGAACCAAAGTTGAAAAGAAACCAGAAACCCACGAATGAAAACCGCTAATAAAAAAACGAATGAAAAACAACCCAGCAGCCAAACAGAAACCGAACGGAAACCGAATAGAAACCAACAAATCAAAACCGATTAGAAACCGAGACACCCCAAGACCGGGGGGAGAGGGGAGGGTAAAGAGGAATTGGGGGGAGGAAGGAAGGGGGGAGGGG
>NC_051392.1:54937995-54940495 GCF_015228065.2 Penaeus monodon
ATATATATATATATATATATATATATATATATATATATACAAATGTAATACAGGATCTTGACCTTAAGATATATGAACAAGTAAATAAATAATGATGATGATAATAATAATAATAGATAATGAATAATAGTAATAATGTTAATAACAAGGATTACAGCAATTATAATGATAATGATAATAGTAATAACGATGACAATAATAAAAAATTAATTAATAATAATAGTAATAGTATTAATATTAATAATAATAATAATGATAATAATAATGAAATAATGATGATAATGATAACAATGATAAAGATAATAATAATATGATAGATATTAACAATATTAATAATAATGAAAAGATCATAGCAACAATAATAATAATGATAATGATATAGATAACAATTATAAAAGCAATATAAATAACGATAAAAACATTTAAATAAATATCAATCAGAAACATTCACTCCTCTCCCCCACCCCCTTAACATAAAAGAAAAAAAAAAAATCAAAATATTGACCCAACCCACCTAAGGGAGGGAGGGGGAAGGGCAGGGAGGGAGGAGAGACTGAGGGAGGAGGGGAAGGGTAGGGAGGGGAGGGAGAGAGGGAGGGAGGAGGGGATGGGCAGGGAGGGAGGAGAGACTGAGGGAGGAGGGGAAGGGTAGGGAGGGGAGGGAGGGAGGGAAGGAGGGAGGGAGGGCAGGGCAGGAAGGGAGAGAGGGAGGGTAGAAGGGAAGAAGGGTAAGCAGGAAGGGAGAGAGGGAGGGAGGAGGGAAAAGTAGGGAGGTAAGGGAGGAGGTAGTAGCAGGAGAAGCAAAGGAAAGGGAGGAGGAAAGGGGAGGGAGGGAGGGAGATGAAAATGGAAAGGAGGGGATGACCAAGAAGCAGTGAGGAGAAAGGAGGAGGAGGCACAGAGAGGAGGAAAAGGAAGCAGGAAGAGGGAAAGAGAGGAGGGAAAGGCAGGAGGAAGAAATTGAACAACAAGGAAGGAAGGAGGTAGAGGAAGGAGGGAGAGAGAATGAAACAGCAAGGATGGAGAGGAAAGAGGAAGCGAATAACAGGAATGGAAAAAGGGAAAAGGGAGAAGATAGAGAGATGAGCAAGGCAGAGAGGAGAAGCGGGAGGGAGGAGGCGGGGTTAGAGAAGAGGGGAGGAAGGGGGAGGGAAGGGGAGAGAGGGAAGGTAAGTGGGCAGGGGAAGGGAAGGGAAGAGGGAAGGGAAGGGAAGGAGGAGGGGTAGGGAAGGGAGGGGGGAGTAGGGGGAAGGGGGAGATGGATGCGGACGAAGGCAAAAGCAGACAGCACAAAGCTTGGGGAGCAGATCCTCTCCCCGGGGTAGGGGTTGGGGTAGGGGGAGGGGGGAGGTGAGTCCCCGAGAGCTGCATTAATTGGGAATATTGTTTTATGCTAATGGGGAGTGAGAGCATGGGGGGGAGGGGGGGAGAGCGGACGTGAAGGGAGGGGTATGGCGGATAGAGGGGGGAAGAGGAAGAAGGGAGAATGAGCTTGTGGGGAGAGCTGTTAGGGGGGGGGGATGAGGGGGAGGGGAGCATGAGCAAGGGGGAGATGAGGTTCAGGGAGGGGGGGGGGGGGGGGGAAGGGGGGGTGGATGAGTGCGGGGGAGATTAGTTGGGGGAGGAGGAGGAGGAGGGGTGTGGGGGAGATTCTCAGAGGGAGAGAGAGGGGCAGAGAGACAGAGATAGAGACAGAGACCAAGAAAGAGAGAGAGAGAGAGAGAGAAAGAGAGAAAGAGGGAAAGAGAGAGAGAGAGAGAAAGAGAGAGAAAGAGACAGAGACAGACAGATACAGACAGACAGACAGACAGACAAACAGAGATAGAGACAGAGACAAAGACAGACAGAGAGAGAGAGAAAGAGACAAACAAACAGACAAACAAACAAACACAGAAAGCGAGACAAGGAAAAAAAAAATAAAAGAGCGTGAGTGGGTGAGGGAGAAGGGAGAGGGGAAGAGAGGAGAGAGACAAGGCCAGCCCGAGGGGAAAATAGTGCCTGAGGGGAAACAGGAAACGTTTGAGGCCATTTAACTCTCTCGATTGATGTTGTGGTCGATTGTGTTTGTGTGCAAAGCCGGCGGAAAAAGAGGCGGAGACGCAGAGGGAGGCCGATAGACGAGAGGAAGGAGAGAGAGGGGAAAAGGGAAGAGAGAGAGAGAGAGAAAGAGAGAGAGAGAGAGAGAGAGAGGGGGGGGAATGAGGAAGAGAGAGAGAGAGAGGAAAGGGGAAGAGAGGGAGGAAAGGGGAAGAGAAGGGGAAGGAAAAGGGAAGAGAGAGAGAGAGAGGAAAGGGGAAGAGAGAGAGAAAGGGGAAGAGAGAGGGGAAGGAAAGGGGAAGAGAGGGAGAGAGAGTAAAGAGAAAGAGAGAAATGAGAGAGGTGAAAAAAGAGAGGAAAGGGATGAGAGAGAGAGGAAGAGAGAGAGAGAACCGGATAGACAGAGGGGGGCAAAGAAAGACTTACGGACAAATAGACAGATGGGTAGATAGATAGATAGATA
>NC_051392.1:54965495-54974758 GCF_015228065.2 Penaeus monodon
GAGAGAGAGAGAGAGAGAATGGAGAGAGAGAGAGGAGAAAGAGACAGCGAGCGAGCGAGAGAGAGAAGAGAGATGAGAGGAGATGAGAGAAGAGAGAGAGAGACGAGAGAGAGAGAGAGGAGAGAGAGAGAGAGAGAGAGGAGAGAGAGGAGCGAAAGGCGAGAGAGATGAGAGAGAGAGAGAGAGAGATGAGAGCGAAGCGTGGAGAGAGAGAGAGAGAGCGACAGCGAAAGAGAGAGAGCGAGAAAGAGGCGAAAGGAGCAGCGCCACGTGAACATCGCTCTTTCGCCCATTGTACAATATTAAGTGGGGTTCCAGCGCCTCGGGTTCGTAAAATTCCTCCAGTCGCTTGAGTGCATTGCTGTAGGCCGACCCCCCCCCCCTTCCCCTCCATCTCCCCTTCCCGACCAACACCCCGACATTCCCCCCCGAAACCCCCAACACACCCGACCAACCCCCTCCCCCCCTTCCCGACCACCTACTTCTGACACCCCCTCCCCCTTTCCCGACCCTCCCCTTCCCGACCACCGATCACCGACTCCCCCCCCCCCCTTCCCGACCACCGACCCCCCGCCTCGCCAGGACAATACTGAAGAGGGGGGGAGGAGGAGGAGGAAAGGGAAGGAAGGAGGGGAAAAAAGGAAAGTGAAGGAGGGAGGAGGAAGGGAGGGGATGGTAAAGGAAGGGAGGAGAGAGAATAGGAAGAGGGAGAAGAGGGAGAAGAGGAAAGAAGAAGAGGAGGAGAAGGAGAATGAAAGGGAAGGGAGGAAGGAAGGAGGATAACAAGGGAAGAAGAGGACGCAAGAAGAGAGGAAAGGGAGGAGAGGAGAAGCAAAAAGATGGGAGAGAGAGAGGGAGGAAAATTACGAAAGGTAAAAAGAATTAAGAAGAAAAGAAGAAAAGAAAAAAAGAAGAAGAAGAAGAGAATAAGAGAGAAAAATGGAATAAGAGAAGAAGGCAAGAATTAACAAAACAACCGCCCAATTCGGAAATATTTACAGTGAGGTTTAAACGATGGGAAGATCTAAAGAAAAAATAGAAGATAAAGGAAAGGACATAAAGAAAAGAGATAAAAGGAAAAAGGATATAAAGAAAAGAGGGAGGAACTGGAGGAAGAGGTCATAGAGAAAAAGACGGGGATAGAGGTGATAGATGATAGAGAGAGGGAAAAAAAGGACGTAAATCACGCTTGTAGAATGAGGTGGTGAAGTGACGGAAAATCTTTAAAAGTGACCAGGGGAGAGAAAGAGGGGGGGAGGGGGGAGAGACAGAGAGAGACAGAGAGGACAGAGAGAGAGGCAGAGACAGAGGCAGAAGAAAGAAAAACAGAGAGAGAGAGAGAGAGAGAGAAGAGAGAGAGAGAGAGAGAGAGAGAGAGAGAGAGAGGAGAGATGAAAGAGAGAGAGAGAGACGAGAGAGAGAGAGAGAGGAGAGAGATGGAGAGAGAGAGAGAGAGAGAGAGAAGAGAGAAAGAAGAGAGAGAGGAGAGCATGAGTGCGAGAGAGCCGAGAGAGAGAGAGAGGAGAGAGAACGGAGAGAGAGAGATGAGGACGAGAGGAGAGGTGGGGCGAGAGCGGAGACGAGAGAAGAGGAGGACGAGAGAGAGAGATGGGTGAGAGAGAGAGATGAGAGAGAGGGAGAGAGGAGAGAGAGCGGGGGGGCCGAGAGAGAAAATGAAAGAGAGAATGAAAGAGAGAATAAATTTAGAAAGAGAGAGCGAGAGAGAGGAGACGCGAGAGAGAGAGAGAGAGAGAGAGAGAGAGAATGAAAGAAGAGAGAGAGGGGGTGATGAAAGAGGAAATGAGAGAGAGAATGAGATAGAGAATGAGAGAGAGGAGGATGAGAGAGAAATGAGAGAGAGAGAGATACGAGAGATTGAGGGGAGAGAGAGAGAGAGAGAGAGAGAGAGAGAGAGAGAGAGAGAGAGAGAGAGAGAGAGAGAGAGAGAGAGAGAGAGAGAGGAGAGAGAGAGAGAGAGAGAGAGAGACAGAGAGACTACGGCAAAGACAGATACAGAGACAGAGAGGAAAAGCATAGTGAGAGAGATGATATAGAGAAAAATTAAGAAAGTGAGAGAGAAAAATAAAAAGAGGAGAGAAAGAGCAAGAAAGAGAGCGAGAGAAAGAGCAAGAAAGAGAGCGAGAGAAAGAGCAAGAAAGAGAGGCGAGAGCATAGAGCACAGAAGAGAGCGAGAGAAAGAGCAAAAAGAAAAGAGACGATGAGGAAAAGCAAGAAAGATGAGCGAGAGAAAGAGCAAGAAAGAGAGCGAGAGAAAGAGCAAGAAAGAGAGCGAGAGAAAGAGCAAGAAAGAGAGCGAGAGAAAGAGCAAGAAAGAGAGCGAGAGAAAGAGCAAGAAAGAGAGCGAGAGAAAGAGCAAGAAAGAGAGCGAGAGAAAGAGAAGACCAGAGAGCGAGAGAAAGAAGCAAGACAGAGAGCGAGAGAAAGAGCAAGAAAGAGAGCGAGAGTAAGAGCAAGAAAGAGAGCGAGAGAAAGGGAAGAAAGAGAAGCGAGAGAAAGAGCAAGAAAGAGAGCGAGAGAAAGAGCAAGAAAGAGAGCGAGAGAAAGAGCAAGCAAGAGAGCGCGAGAAAGAGCAGACAGAGAGCGAGAGAAAGAGTCAAGAAAGAGAGCGAGAGAAAGAGCAAAGAAAGAGAGCGAAGAGAAAGAGACCAAGAAAGAGAGCGAGAGAAGAGAAAGAGCAACAAAGAGAGCGAGGAGAAAGAGCAAGAAAGAGAGCGAGAGAGAGAGCAAGAAAGAGAGCGAGAGAAGAGCAAGAAAGAGAGCGAGAGAGAGAGAGCAAAAAGAAGAGAGCGAGAGAAAGAGCAAGAAAGAGAGCGAGAGAAAGAGCAAGAAAGAGAGCGAGAGAAAGAGCAAGAAAGAGAGCGAGAGATTCCCCAACCCGCCTGACCACAGAAAAGACACGGGGAGGGGGGAGGGGGAGAGGGAGGGACGGGGTTACAGAAGGTAGAGAGCCGGGCGTGGGAGAGGGAGGGAGGGAGGGGGTGGGAAGGGGGGGAGGGGTGGTCAAAAACGGCTGTGAAGTAGAGATTGATGAACGGAGATGAGGGAGAAGGGATTAAAGGTTAAATATTCGCGCCGGAGTCACTTCCCGAGCATCGATTAGCCATAAACCTCCGACATCTCCCGCGTTTGATTCTCGACCAGGACTTAGGCTTCCCCGAGTTTCTTCTTTTTTCCGCGCTATGAAAACCCAATCAGATCTTTCTTCCCTTCACGTATCAAAAACCATCATCCTTAACCAACCCAAAATAAAAATAAACCCACCAATCACATACAGAGACACCTAAAACATCCCTACGACCAACCAAACACGAAATCGGATTAACCAAACAATATTATTTACTTGACGTATTAAGAAACGAACAGTAACAGACGACGAACACACGGGGTTGCAATTCTGTACCTCCCTTTCCTCTTCAAACTATTTTTCTTTCTTAATGATATAAACGAGACCCTAAAGTTAATGTCTGAGTACCTAATTACATGACTATTGTCCGGCACCTAGAGTACGATGTCATTACTCACCTGAGCACCTGATTAATATTCATAAGGTAGGTGAAGTGAATATAATGCCTCTTTGCCTCTCCGTGCTACCTCGCTTGCAAGGCCTTTTAGCTGATATTTCTGCTTTCTTCTTCTTTCTTTTACTCTCGTCTTCTTCTCTTCTTCTCGTGTAATTCGTCGTTTCTCTGCTTGTTTTCTGTCTTCTTCGGCTGTTATTTCGTTTTCTCTTCTTTTTCTTTTGATGTTGTGGGGGCCTTCTGCGTGCTTTCTTATTCGGCGCTGTACGTGCTTCTTTGCTTCGAGCTCGGTCTTCGGCGTATGTCTTCGTCTTCTTCTGTCCTTAGGCGTCGGCTGCGCTCGCGCAGCTCACCGCGTCGCGCGCTCTCCTGACCGCTCTCTCGCAGGATGATGCCTCGTAACTGCACTCTCTCCCAGGCCCTTACTGACCCTCCTCCGGCCCGTCTCCCCCCTCACCTCACCTCCGGCTGGCATGTCCCTCCATCCCATACTCGGAAGAACACACTCTTTCCTTCCTCCTTCCCTCCCTCCCCCCTCCTCCTGACCTTTCCTCCCCCCTCCACCCAACTCTCCCCTTCACCCTCCACCTCCAGTTCCTCGTCGCCAGCCTCCCCTCATGCCTGCTTGCAATCACGCCCACGCCCATCACACGAACGGAAATCCCCAGGGGAACGGCCCAACTGTGCTTTCGCGAAGGCAGATCAAACGCGCGCGACATTCGGATCCGCACGCGTTGATTGGGCTTTCGGGGCAAATGTTTAATTTTCGAAGGAGATTGAAAGAAAAGGTACATTTCCAAGAGGTAATCGGGGCGATAGAATTTGGGAATTATTGCCGCATTAGCGCTGGATTTACGGCGTCGTGTGGGGGGAAGGGAGGGAGGGGAAGGGAGGGAAAAGGGAGGGTGAGGAGGAGGAGGGTGGGAGGGGAAGGGAAGGAGAGGAATAGGGAAGAAGAAGGGGGGGGAGGAGATGGGTAGGGGAGGTTAAGGGTAAGGGACGGGGAGACAAAGGCTGTTCTCGACGTTGAGTTATGTGACAGTTGGAGTGGAATATAAATATATATATATATACACATTTGTGTGTATATATATGTATAATATATATATATATATATATATATATATATATATATATATATATATATATATATATATATATATATATACGTACACACACACACACACACACACATGATCAAACTGCATCAAAAACAGCCCGGCTAAAAAGTTTATTCATTCTCATTCACAACTTTTTCCTCACTTTAAAACACGGCGAGTTACTAGTGATTCAGCGCCAATTTCGTTCACCCACTCAGAGACCCGCGCGGTTCCTCCACGATATTTATAGTGTCAATTTCTGCAATGTGATTGTCAACTGAGCGAAAAAAAATCTGGTTCTTTTCTCATAACGAGAACCTTGGCCGTCTCAGAGCCAACGAGTTTCATTCCAGTAGTCTTGTTCTGTATAATTCCATGGGGTTTCAGAACTAGGGAGGAACTGAGAAGTGTGGCCGACATAATCGAAGATCTAGGAGAGAGAGAGAGAGAGAGAGAGAGAGAGAGAGAGAGAGAGAGAGAGAGAGAGAGGAAAGAGAGGGAGAGAGGGAGATGAGAGGAGAGAGAGAGAGAGAGAGGAGAGAGAGAGAGAAGAGAGAGGGGAGAGAGAGAGAGGGGAGGAGAGGGAGAGAGAGAAAAGAAAATAAAGAGGGGGACGGGTGGATGATAGGAGGGTGGGAGACAGAGGGAGAGAGAGAAGGGGGGGAGAGGGGAGAGAGAGAGGGGGGGGAGGGAGAGAAAGAGAGAGAGAGAGAGAGAGAGAGAGAGAGAGAGAGAGAGAGAGAGAGAGAGAGAGAGAGAGAGAGAGAGAGAGAGAGAGAGAGGGAGGGAGGGAGAGGGAGAGACAGACAGACTGAGATAATGACAAAAGAAGAGAGAGAGAGAGAGAGAGAGAGAGAGAGAGAGAGAGAGAGAGAGAGAGAGAGAGAGAGAGAGAGAGGCACAGGGGGAGGTGGGTAAGGGAGAAGAAGGGGAAAGGGATACAAGATGCAGGATCGTGTGGAGAAGATAAGGAGCATGTAAACCCGGTTAGTTCGCGCCTCCCATCGCTGTCAGTCTAACGCCGCTGCTGTTGGTGTAGCGGCTGCCGTGCGGTAGGGAAGAGGGGGGGGCTAGGGGAAGGGGAGAGAAGGGATCAAAGCCGCGAGGGGGAAGCTGAGAAAGACAGACACATTCGCATATACATAAACATATACACGCTCGCGCGCGCGTATACGGGGAGAGAGAGAGAGAGAGAGAGTGAAAGACAAATAAGAGACAGCTAGAGAGAGACAAATAAAGAGACAGAGATTGAGAAAAACACAAACAGAGACAGACACTGAGGCAGAATAACAGACAGAACCAGAAAAAAAACACAGAGACAGAACCCAAAAGGAAAGAAATTCAGAGAAACAGAGAGAGGGCGAGAACCATCCCAGCGTGAGTCGACTCCCAGGCCGAGCGACTCCCCCCTCTCCCCCCCCCGCCCCCCCCTCCGACCAAAACACATAAAGGGCGCCATTAGAGCAAGGAAGCCGACCTCGCCAAACACATATAATACAGAGGCCGTGACAGAACGAGGAAGGCGCTGACAAATGAGCGTTCGGGTCCTGGGGCGAGAAATTCTTGGACCTTTCTCGAATATTCGGACAAAGGACGCGCTTGGGTCGTCCTCGTCGGTCGTTTCTCGAATATTCGGGCGGAAGATTCAACTGGGTCGACTCATTCGGACGAAGAATCCACTTGCCTCGACTCATTCGCTCAGAGGATTCACTTGAGTCGACTCTCTCGGCTGTTCCTCGAACATTTGGACAGTGAATTGAGTCTCTCATTTGTTTCTCGAACATTTCGGACAAAATGACTCACTTAGGTCGGTTCATTCGGACAAAAGATTCACTTAGTTCGAATCTCCCGGTCGTTTCTCATACGTTCGGGTTCAAAGATTCACTTGGGGTCGACTCATTCGAACAAAAGATTCAACTCTCGGTCATTTCTCTAATATTCGGACGAAAGATTCGCACTGTTTCGAAAAGATTAGGGATCTAGACGTATATTAGAGACGTCATTATTGTAATCATTTGCTTTAATGGGGGAAGTAAAAGGGAATATATGCTACTTTTATGTGTTTTTGAAGCCACGCCCCCTTTTCTCCTTTAAAGCTACTGATTGGCTCGTTTAAAATGTTCGTGTTGATATGATAGACATGACAATTGCCATTATAAGAAAGGGCAATAGTTTATGTGACGATAAAACATAATGATGATTGATACGGCAATGATAACAGCAGTAAAACCAACGATAATAGGAAAAAAAACAATGATATAACTACTACAAATATTACATTTAATAATCATAATGTTGATAATGATAATTATGATGATAATGATGTAAATATTAACGATGATACTATTAATGCAGTAATATTAGCAGATGATATGAAAATGGAAAAAAAAAATCAAATACAAAACGATAGAAGAAAACCCGCAGAGACGCTTTCGGACAAGTATTTAGCAAAATAAATAAAATAAAGTCAATTCTAAACCACTTTTTTATTTTTACATTCTCGGTGTGGGAAAAAGAAGGAAGAAAAAGGTTCATTTTTAAATCCTTTCATCAGTCCTCAAATATTCATCTTAGTTCTTAGACACGGATATATATCTTTGACATCTGACCTCTCTGTAAGTAACACAAGTTTCTTTCAATTTTAAAAAAGTATTAAAACACTCCCGACATCTCCCTTGCCATTTAAGACATTTATCTTGAGGGAGAGAGAAGGAATGGCCGATGCTTTACATTTTATGCGCATTTCGACGCTGTTTTATTGAGATTTCGCTTCTTCAAGAGAGCGAATTTTGCGCAGGAACTCTGGCCGGGGATTACATTAACGATCCCTCCGAGGCTGCTGCGTGACCCGCCGGGACGAAAGGGCGGGATGCAGGGTTTTATGGTTTATTTCAGCTTGGGTATTGTTATGGGCAAAGTGGCGTGTACGCAGAAACATATATACATGTACATGAGCGGGCGCAACACATACACACACACAGACACACGCACGCACACGCACACACACACACACACGCACGTACGTACACGCACACACACACACACACGCACACACACATACACACACACACACACACACACACACACACACACACACAAACTGTAGAGCAGCGGAGATGTGCCTTTTCGCTAATCTTTAGTCGACTCGTAATGGATTGAACTGCTTTTATAACAAACGTAAAAAGTATTCCGGATTTGTTTTTTTCCTTTCAGCTAAATTCAGTAACAGCCGTTTCCATTACAGAGTGTTTATATTTTTGACACACATACGTATACATACATGCGCACACACACACATCTGTGTGTGTGTGTGTTTATATATATATACATACCACACACACACACATACACAGACACACACACACAACACACAACACAACACACACACACAACACATATATATTATATATATATATATATATATATATATATATATATATATATATATATTATATATATTATATACATATGTATATGTATATATATATGAATGAAAAAGCACTCTTCCGTGCTGATACAATGGAAGAAAAAAACAATTTCGAAATCCACCTAGATTTATTGAAATGACCAATTTCGAAATCCACCTGGATTCCATTCTCAGGTCTGGCCTGGATTTCGAAACTGTGTGTGTGTGTGTGTGTGTGTGTGTGTGTGTGTGTGTGTGCACACACACACAAGCACACACACACACAATACCCACACACACACATACACACCCACACACATAACCACACCACACACACCCACACACCCACACACACCCCCACACACAACACACACACACACACACACACACACACACAACCACACACACCCACACACACACATATATATATATATATATATATATATATATATATATATATATATATATATATATCAACCCCCCCCCGCCACCCGCCAGGTCAAGCAAGCAGATGTTAACGGCGCAGAAGAGCGAAATTTGCAACTGCAGAACGCGCGCTGAGTGACGGTCGGGTTGCAAGTTGCAATGCGGGAAAAGCGCGTCCGAGTGGAATTCAGAGCCTCGTTTGTTCTCTTCGAGTTTTGCGAGAGGCCGCTTGCAGTTGCACGTGTATGGCACGCGAGCATATACACATTACTTATCAGTACACACACAGTACACACATTGTGTGTGTATGTGTGTGTATATATATGTATGTGTGTATATGTGTACTATAAGTAAATCGCATGACCTTGTATGTGTGTGTATACATGTGTACATACATGTGCAATATCTACGTCGTATACTTGTTTATGTGTATGTATGTAAATATTACTTCATGCGTGTGTGTATAAACATGTACGTGTGTAAACTTACGTGTATGTGTATACATTTGCGTGCGTGTATACACATCTAAATCATGTATATGTGTATACATGTGCGTACATGTATGAACATCCAAATCATGTGTACGTGTATACATGTGCGTACGCATGTAAACACCTAAATCACGTGTACGTGTATGAACATCTAAATCAAGTATACGTGTGTACATATATTTACGTGTGTAAACATCTACATCATGAGAACGTGTATACCTATGTGCACGCGTGTCAACCTCAACCTCATGTGCACATACCTACACACACACATGCCCGGACAGAAATCCCCGCCCGATTC
>NC_051392.1:54982358-54989858 GCF_015228065.2 Penaeus monodon
GCCGCTTGTGATACGCAGATCTTCAGAGATATTTAAGAGCGGCCGGAATGACCCCATAAACAGACTGTTCATTAGGGAATTAAATAAACCATGAATAATTTTCGTGGGATGTGGATTCATCTCGGTTGGGGTTTTAAGCCCGCGACATATATCTTGTTTTATTTTATTTGTTTATTTATTTATTTGTATCTCTTTTTCTGCCTCTCTTTATCTCTCTCTCTCTCTCTCTTTCTATCCCTCTCTCTGTCTCTCTTTCTCTCTCTCTCTCTCTCTTACACCATCTTTTCTTCTTCTCTATCATTATCCATGTTTTCCATCTTCCGTTTTCCCAGCCACCTCTTCCTCCTCTTCCTCCTCCTCCTCCTCCGCCTCCTTCTCTTCGTTCACTTCTTACACCTCCCCCTTCTTATCACTCTCCTCCTCCTCCTCCTCCTCCTCCTCCGCCTCCTCTTCGTCCACTTCTTACACCTCCCCCTTCTTATCACTCTCCTCCTCCTCCTCCTCCTCCTCCTACTCCTCTTGTGATCACTCTCCTCCTCCTCCTCCTTCTACTCCTCTTCGTCCACTTCTTACACCTCCCCCTTCTTATCACTCTCCTCCTCCTCCTCCTCCTCCTCCTACTCCTCCTCCTCTTCGTCCACTTCTTACACCTCCCCCTTCTTATCACTCCTCCTCCTCTTCGTCCACTTCTTGCTCCTCCTCCTCCTTCTCTTTAATCTCCCCCCCCCCCCTGATTTATCTCCCCCGCGGCTGTGTCTGAGCGAGTGAGGCTGAGAATGCTTGTGACTCTTGTTCACGCATCAGCTGTGTATCGTTGGGGTTCTCAGGTAGGGGGGGAGGGAGGAGGAAAGGGATGGGGGGGGAGTAGGAGGGAGGAGGGAGGGAGAGAGGGATGGGGAGAGGGGAGAGGAGTGAGGGAGAGAGAGAGAGAGAGACGGAGAGGGAGAGAGGGGTGGAGATGTAGTGAAGGAGAGAGAGAGAGAGAGAGGAGGAGAGAGGGGAGAGAGAGAGAGAGAGAGAGAGAGGGAGAGAGAGAGAGAGAGTGAGAGAGAGAGAGTGAGAGAGAGAGAGTGAGAGAGAGAGAGGGAGAGAAGGAGAGAGAAGAACGAAATTAGAGTTTGCAAAATATCAATATCTATAATTGAAAACCTGATTTTCCATTTTCTTATTAATGGAAACACTATTTGACGGAAAAATCCACAGAAAATCATATCTTTTGATGATGACGAATTTCTAATCAAAATCAAAATTCATTTAAATCACAAATTTGAAACGAAGGGAAATAAGAAAGAGAAGAAATAAAAAGGGAAAAAAACAGAAGAAAGAGAAAGCGAAAAAAGGGAGAAATGGTAATAAGGAATATATGAAGGAGAAGGAAAAGGAATACGAGAGGATGAATAATAATATTAATAATAATAATAATAATGATAATAATGATAATAATAATAATAATAATAATAATAATAATAATAATAATAATGATAATATATAATAATTACAGTAACAATAATAATAATAAGAAAAAGAAGAAGGAGAAAAAGGAGGAGGAGGAGAAGAAGAAGAAGAAGGAAATGGTAATGACGATGAGGAAGGAGAGAAAAGAAGCAGAAGAAGAAAAAGAAGAAGAAGAAAAAGAAGAGAAGTAATAATAATGATAAGAAGAAGACGAAGAAGGAAGAAGAAGAAAAGAAAACGATGACGAAGAAGAAGAAAAGAAAACGATGACGAAGAAGAAGAAGGATAGAAGAAAAAACTAACTCACGAAACCCACATTTATCTGTCGTTCGAAAATGCACTTCAAACCGCGAGAGGCAATGATTACACTATTATGCTTCCCCCCTCCCCCTCCTCCTCCCCTCCCCCTCCTCCTCCCCTTCCCCTTCTCCCTTCCCCCTCCCCCTTCTTCCTTCCCCTTCCCCCTTCTCCCTTCCCCCTTCCCCCTTCTCCCTCCCCCTTCCCCCCTTCCCCCCTCCTTCCCTTAGATAAATTCTTTAATAAACCGTGACGGTGACTTGGTACGTTTTTTTTTTTTTCTTTTTTTCTTTTTTTTTTCTTCTTCGTCATCCTCTTTTTTTCTCTTTATTCTTCCTCTCCTTCATCTTCTTTCTTCTTCTCTTTATTCTTCTTCTCCTTCATCCTCATTCCTCTTATCCATATTATTCTCCTTCTTTCTCTTCTTCTTCTCCTTCTTCTTCTCCTCCTCTTTTCTTCTCCTTAGTCTTCTCTTCCTCCTCGTTTCGTCTTCCTCTCCTCCATCCTTTTTTTCCCTCCAATCATTCTTTCACTTCCTCTTACATATTTATCTCACTATGAAAAATTATCGAAACTGAAAAAAAACGTAAAAAGAAAAAAGAAATAAAAAATATACACGGACCTGCAGTATCATCGGGAGAAAATGCGGAGAGAGAGAGAGAAAAAAAAAGTTGCAAGTTGATATCACGATTGCAATAAAGTATTACAGAGAATCAGTCGAATTCTTTTTTCCTCCTTCCCCTCCTCCTCCTTCACCTCCTCTTACTCTTTCCGCCTCCTCCTTCACCTCCTCCTCCTCCTCCTCTTCTTCTTCCGTCTCCTCCTCCACCCTCTCTTCTTCTTCTTCCTCCTTCACCTTCCGTCTCCTTCTTCACCTCCTTCTCCTCCTCCTCCTCCTCCTCCTCCACCTCCTCCTCCACCTCCTCCTTCACCTCTTCCTCACCTCCACCAAAAAAAAAAAAAAAAAAAACGAAAAAAACGGAGAATATATAATAATTTACCTTCTTTCTTTCTTTCCTCTTTTTCCTCTTTCCTCCCCCCCACCCCCCCCCACGCCTCCCAGCCTCGGCCTCCAGCCAAGAGGACTGAGAGGAGGCCTTCGGGGGACTTCCCTGAGGGGTTTCCTGGGGGGGGGGGGGGACTTCGGGGGAGAGACGGAGGAGGGAAGGAGGGTATGGGGGCAGGGAGGGAATGGGGGAGGGGCAGGGAGGGAATGGGGGAGGGAGGGTAGAGGAGGGGCAGGGAGGGTAGAGGAGGGGCAGGGAGGGAATGGAGGGGCAGGGAGGGTAGAGGAGGGGCAGGGAGGGAATAGGATATGGGGGCAGGGAGGGAATGGGGAGAGGGCAGAGAGGGGAGAGGGAAAGGGTGAGGGGAGGGGCAAGGGAAGAAAGAGGGAGACTAAAGAAGGAGGGGAAGGAGGAGGGAGAAATACGAAGGGAGGAGGAGGAGGAGGAAGGGAAGAACTAGAAGACGTGGAAGTTGAAACTGAAGTTAAATATGAAGTTAAAATTGAAGTTGAAACTGAAGTTAAACTAATTACTTTCTTTGGTTTACACAGTTCATTTCATGCAGTTGAGGAAAAAGGGAAGAGGAACAGAGAAAAGGAAGAGAAGAGAGGAGAGTGGATGGAGAGGAGAGAGAGCATGTGAAGGAATAAAGGAGGATTGGGAAGAAGAATAGATGATAATGGAGGGAGGAGAGAAACAGTGTAATTAAGCGAAAGGAAGAAAGAAGGTCGGGCAAGAAGAGAGGGAGGGGGGGGAATAGGTGATAAAGAAAGAAAGAAAAAGTGAGGGAGATAACAGAGAGATATGAGAGAGAGAGAGAGAGAAGGATAGAAGAGGACTGAAGAAACGAAATGAGAAAGGAGATGGAGAAAGATGGAAGAGGAAAAAAAAAAAAGACAGAGAAAGAAGTTAGAAAATAAAGAGTCAAGAAAGAATGGAAAAGAAACGGATATTGAAGGAGAAGAGAGACGAGAAAAGAAACGGAGATTGAGGGAGAAGAAAGAAAAGAAAAGAAACGGAGATTGAGGGAGAAGAAGGAAAAGAAAAGAAACGGAGATAGAGGGAGAAGAAAGAAAAGAAAAGAAAAGAAACGGATAGAGGGAGAAGAAAGAAGAGAGTTTCAAGAGCGCAGAGATGGAGAGAGCTGACCAGCAAGTGGGTGTCATTCGCGATGTCCAGGGGTCAATATCAGGCTCCGATCTCGTTGTTAGCGGAGGCAGACAGCCCTCGCCTTGCAATCCGTCGGTACCTAACAGCCCAAGACGGACAGCTGCAGATAAGCGGCCCGACAGAGACCGATGGGGCGACCCGATAGCGTGCCCCGGGGGTATATGGCTACCCGGGAAGTGCGTCTTATTGTTCCGTTTTATCGCGCGCCGAAATAAACCCCCCTCCTTTTTTAATTCGATTTTTCAACGGTTATGGCGTCGTTTTCCGAATCCGCGCGGGCATTTCGAGTGGAGGGGAAGGATCTTCAAGCAGCGCAGCCACGGCACCTGCTGGGCGATCTTTTTCTGGGGGCCCGAGACGCAGCAGACGACCCTTCCTGAAAGTACGAGAATCTATTAAAAACCGGCGCGATAGCTCGTTATACCGGTGCCACCCAGCGGGGACGTGGCATACGATACCTGCCGGAGGCCCTTGTTTACTCGTTGAGTTTATCGCCGTCGCTACTTTTACGTCCGCATAATCTCCTGCTTTATGACCACTATTTCTTATCCTCCGAGAGCTTGCTGACGCGCCGATCTCATCCTCCGCTCGAGGATTATCTCTAAATAACGAGGGCAGCCACTCGCAAGAACATCTGGCGGTGATATATGCGTGCGCAACCTGTTCTGAGGTGAGCAGGGTCCCGGATGCAGGCAGGGGAGGAGGGGGGAGGGGGGTAGGGAACGGGGAGCAGGGATGGGGGAGGAAAGGGAGAAGGAATGAAGGGAGGGAGGGAGGGAAGGGAGAAGAAGTAGGAAAGACGGGAGAAGGGAGGGAGCAGAGAGGAAGGGAGACGAAAAGGAAGTAGGGACAGAAGGTAGAAGAGTGAGAACAGAGAGGGAGGGAGAGAAGGAGAAGAAAGGGAAGTAGGAAAAGAAGAGAGAAGGGAGGGAGCAGAGAGGGAGGGAGGATGGGAAGGGGGTTAGAGGGAGGAAAGGAAGGGACGAGAAAGTAGAGAGGGAGGGTGAAGGAAAGCATTTAAGATTTTAGAATCAGATTAGAAATAACGCCTGAGAGGGGGGGGGGGATTCCCGTGACAAAGAGACCAATTTTAGGGTGAGAGAGGGAGGAGGGGAGAAGGAGAGGGAGACGGAAGGAGGAACGGACGAAGGGCGGAAAGAGAGAGAGAGAGAGAGAGAGAGAGAAATAAAGGAGAGAATAAGAGAAAGAAAGAGGGACGCTCCCTCACCATCCCCACCCACAACAAATCACCCCCCCCCCTGACTCCCCACCGCCAACCCCTCTTAACGCAAATCCAGCGCCTCCACGCAGCCCTCCAGTAGATGAAGCGCAGAAAAGACGAAAAACGACCTATCCGAATCGCCGCCACGACCATGCTACCGACGACGACGACGACGACGACGAAGGCGAAGACGATGCCAACCCGAACACCGGAAATAACTTGTCCTCTGGTCCCCTCAACCCCCCCATCCCCCCTCCCCCTCCGTGACGTCACCCCTCGCCCGCCCTCCTGGCAGACTGCCTGGCGCCCTTCTTGCCCCGGGGTGGAGGGGTAGGTGGGGGAGAGGGGGGAGGGGTCCTTATCGCTCTTTGATCGCTCTCATTTTATTTATTATTATTTACTTGTATCTCTCTCTCTCTCTCTCTCTCTCTCTCTCTCTCTCTCTCTCTCTCTCTCTCTCTCTCTCTCTTTATTTCTCTCTCTCTCTCTTTCATTTCTTGCATTATTGCTATTCTTGTTTTAATTTTGATCTTAAAAAAATATATATATCCTCTCCCATATATTGATATCTGTTATAGATTTTTGCCAACACATCCTCTATTTTTTTAATCAATTATATAACTTATATAAGTTTTTGATCGCGCATGAATCATACTTATACTACTAAACTCACTACACTTATACCCGCGATCGCTGGGGATAAGTGAGACGCTTAAGTAACACTATCAAGTAACCACTTGGACAGACAAGGGCACTTAATTACACTTACAAATCGACGGGGGGAGAAGGGGGGAGGGGGAGGGGGGAAGGTGATCTGCGTGTCATACTTATAATGATAGAAGTGTGAGAGAAAAAGGCTTGTAAGTTGCAATTATTTCTAAGTATGTTTTTATGCTGATGTTAAGTACGATTTTGTATCGATATTAAGAACGAATTTACGATGTGAATTATAAGTTTTACACTAATTTTGTATTAATTTTGATTTTGAAATTGAGAGGAGGGAGGAAGGGTGGATAAAGCGAGTGAGAGGAGGAAAAGAAGAAGAAAATGGAAGAAGGAAGGAAGAGAAAGAGAGGAAGGAGAGGAAAGAGGAAGAGAAAGAAATGCAAAAGAAAGGGGAATTGAAGAAAAAGGGGCGAAAGGAGGAAATGAGGATTTTAATTACTTATCTATACTTATGCAAATTTGGAAAAGCTTTTGCGATTTGAATAAGAAAGAAAAGGTACAATATAAAACGAGAGAAAGGCATAATATGACAATTAAATGGGGGAGCGAAGAGGAGCAAGGAAGTTTATCTTAACGAAGACATAAGTGAGAGAACTGACGATAAAGAAGGAGTTGAGAAAGAGATGAAAAAGAAGAGGAGAGACAGAACAAAAAGAGAATGAAAAGAAAGAGAAAAGGAGAGAAAAAAATAGAAGAAGTGGGAAAAGGAGAAGAAAGAGGAAAGAAAAAGAGAAAGAAAGGAAAGGAAGAAGAGAGAGAAAAGGAAAAAAAAAAGGAAAAAGAAAGAATTGAAAGACGAACCAAACAGGAGAAACAGAAAGAAAGAGAGCAAAAAGGGAAGAAAAGGAATAAGACGAAGCAAAGTAAGCAAGAAAAAGGAGGAAAGGGAAACGAAGAAAGAGAGGAGAGAGGGAGAGAGATAACGACGGAGGGCTACGGGGCGACTTCTGGAATCCGACGAGGCCAAAGGAGCACTCAGGACGGCCAAGGTGTCTCCCTCCCCCCCTTCCCCTCCCCTTCCCTCCCGTCCCTCCCTTCCCCTCCCCTCTCCCCTCTTCCCATCCCCTCTCCTCTCTTCCCCTCACTTCCCTCCCTTCCCCTCCCTTCTCCCCCTTCCTCTCCCCCTCCCCCCTTCCCCCTTTCTAAGTTAAATCCCCCGGCGGCGAGGAGGACACGCCCGCCGGATTCTCTCGTGGTCTCTCTTCTTCTTCTTCTTCTTTTTATTCTTCTTCTCTTCTTCTCTCTCTTCTCTCCTCTCTCTCTTTCCCCTCCTCGGTCTGCTTCTCTCTCTCTCTCCCTTTTCTCTCTCTCTCTCTCCCCTCCCTTCCCTTCCTCTCCTCTCTCTCTCCTCTACTCGTTCTTCCTCTCCTCTCCCTCCCCATCCTCTCTCTCTCTCTCCTCTCTCTCTCCCTCCTCTTCTTCTCTCTCCTCTTCTCTCTATCTCTCTCTCTCCCCCTCCTCTCTCTCTCTCTCTCTCTCCTCATCTCTCCCCTCTCTCTCTCTCTCTCCTTTGTTCTCACTTCTCTTCTTTTTTCCATCCTCCTTCTCTCCTTTTTTCTTCCTTTCTCCTCTTCCCTCTTCCTTTTCTCCATGTATCAATAAAATTCCAAAAAATTTATTCAA
>NC_051392.1:54997358-55002358 GCF_015228065.2 Penaeus monodon
TAAGTGAGAAAAAATAAAGATATCTTTCTTTTATCATACTGAAGTGAGAAAACATGGAATGATCATTTTTAAAAATCGTAGTGAAGTAGAAAAATAAATAAATAAATAAAAGATAATAAAGATAATTTCTTAAAATCGTAGGTGAAAAAGCATGAAAAGATAATTTCAAAAAATCGTAGACAAGTGACACGAATGATAAAATAAAAAATAAAATAAAATGTCATGTTTAAAAGAGATGTATAAAAGGAGAAAAAAATATTAAAATAATAATAATAATAATAAAATAAAATAATGATATTTATGTGTGACAAAGAAAATGAGAAACTTAATCTTAGTTAAATGAGACTAAAAATATGATGAATTTTAAAAATTATTTTATTTTATTATAGTTAAGTAAGAAACTGAGATAAGTGAGATAAACAAATAAAAAAAGAAACAAAGACAAACAAAATTGAAAGGTAAAATAAAGTTCCAAATCGCCAGAAAATAAATGTTTAGAAGTTTTAGAAGATGGAAAATATATATACGATTTCGAAATAATCACAGAAGTCAAAAAGAAAAAAGAAAAAAGAAAGAAAAAGAAAGAAAGAAAGAAAGAAAGAAAGAAAGAAAAAAAAAAAGAAAAAAAAAAGAAAAATAAAATAAATATATATTATATATATATATATATATATATATATATATATATATATATATATATATACATATATATATATATATACACGAGTTTGAAATAATTAATATCATTCAAAAGAGAAAAAAAAAACAGTGAGTCAAAGACAAAATATTATTCTTATTTATTCCTTTCCACCGTCATTATTCTCGTCTGTTTCCGTTCCCATATACTTTTTTATCGGAAAAAAGGAGAGAAAGAAAAGAGAAAAAGTGAGAGCAGAACTGAGGAAGAGAAAAGAGAAAGAAGAAGGGAGAGAGAAACAGAAAGGCAAAGACAAAGAGAGACAGAGAGAAAAGACAAAGAAAGAGGAAGAGAAACAGTCCCAAATAAAAGGAGGAAATGTGCAATAAATAAATAAATGAATAAAAACAAATAAAAAAACAAAGATAAACAGAAAATAAATTCGTTGGTGTCGTTATTTACGACAGACAGACAAAAAGGCTCCTGACTGACTTGCAATATTTTCCTGATTCTCCGCTGGGTTGTAGTTCCTGATTGCAATATTTTCTGACTGACTTGCAATATTTTCCTGATTCTCCGCCGGGTTGTAGTCCCTGATTGCAATATTTTCTGACTGACTTGCAATATTTTCCTGATACTCCGCTGGGTTGTAGTCCCTGATTGCAATATTTTCTGACTGACTTGCAATATTTTCCTGATACTCCGCTGGGTTGTAGTTCCTGATTGCAATATTTTCTGACTGACTTGCAATATTTTCCTGAGTCTCCGCTGGGTTGTAGTTCCTGATTGCAATATTTTCTGACTGACTTGCAATATTTTCCTGATTCTCCGCTGGGTTGTTGTTCGAAATCTGCTTACCTTTTAAAGGCTCTGGAGGAAAAAAATAAGCGGAAATAGTTATATGTAAATACCTGCTTGTCCCGCTCGTTTTTAGTTTTTATCTCTAATACGAATAACTTTTTGGCTTCTCTTTCCCCAAAGGAAAAAACCCCCGGGGAAAAGCCCCCCCCCCTTCCATCTAAAATTTTTTGGGGGCCCCAAAACCTTTTCCCTTCTGGGGGGAAAACCCCCCCCCGGGGGGGGGGGGGGGGGTTTTTTTTTCTTTTCTATCTTTATTCTTCCGCTCGTCTTTGTTCCCTCCCCTTTGGGCCTCTCTCTCCTTCTTCTCTCCCGCCCCCCTCTCCCCTTTTTCTTCTATCCGTCTCTTCTCCTCTCTTTTTCCCTTCTTCTCCGATTTCCTCTCTCTCTCACTCCCTGTCTGGTAAATCCCTTCTTCTCTCCTCTCTCTCTCTCTCGCATCCTCTCCTCTTCTCTCTCCCTCTTCTCTCTTCCCTTTCCCCCTTAAAAAAAAAAAATTCTCCTTTTTCCATTCTCGTCTCCTCTCTCTCTTCTTCTCTTCTCTCCTTCTCTCTTCTTTATCTACTCTATCTTCCTCTCTCTCTCACTCCATCTCTCTCGCTATTTTTCTCTCTCCTCTCCTTTTCTCTTTCTCCTCTCTCTCTCTCTCCCTACTCTCTCCTCTCTCTTTCTCTCTCTCTCTCTCTCTCTGATTTCTCTCTTCTCTCTCTCTCTCTGTTTCTCCTCTCTCTCTCTCTCCTCTCTCTCTCTCTCTCTCTCTCTCTCTCTCCCCTCTCTCTCTCTCCTCTCTCTCTCTCTCTCTCTCTCTTCTCTCTGCCTCTCTCTTTCTCTCTCTCTCCGTCTCTCTCTCTCTCTTCCTACCTACCTACCTTCCTATTTTTCTATCAACCTGCCTACCTATTTACCTACCTACTAACCTACCTACCTACCTATCTTATCTATCGTAATTTTCCTCCCCTCGCCATTTCTCTCTCTCGTTAAGCAAGAGAAAAGATCAACGAATCTTTAGCGCGACTCTCCTCCAAACGCGATTAATGAGACAAAAAAAAAAAAAAAAAAAAAAAAAAAAAATCTTTATAAAAAAAAAACTGTCTTTAGAGAAGCTTCTTTTTTGAAAGCTACAAGGACATTTTTTTTTCTCTCTCTTTTTTTTTCTTTTCTTTATTTCACTTCCTCCTTTTCTTTTTCTTTTCTTTTTCTTTGTTTTTTATTCTTTATTCATTCGCTCTTCCTATTCTCTTGTTTGATGTAGTTCTTATGCTTTATCTTTTTCCTCACTCTCCCTTTTTTCTCCTTTTCTTTTCCCTTCCTCTTTTCCTTCCCCTTTCTTCGCTCTCCCTTTTCCCCTCTTTCCTTCCCTTCCCCAATCCCCTCGTTTGATATCCTCTTCCTATTCCCTTTTTTTTTCCCCTCTCCCTTTCCTTTCCCTCCCTTTCCTTTCACTTTCCCTTCCCCTATTCCTCCCCTCGATAAAGCTCCTCCCTTCCCCTTACTCTTCCCCTTATCATCATTCCTCCCTCTTCCCTTTCCCCTTGCCTCTTACTCCTCCTTTTCCTCCTTGCTTTTCCCCTTACTCCTTTCCTCGTTTCCAGTGCCTCCCCTTCCCTTGTTCCTCCCCTCAATAAACTTCATCTTTTCCCCTCTCTCTTCCCCTTTGCTCACTCCTTCCCTTTCCTCCTTCCCTTTCCCCTTTGCTCCTCATTCCTTCCCCTTCTTCAAAATCTTTATTACATTCCTTCCCTCACCATCCCCTTTTCCCCTTGCTTTTCCCCTCCCCTTCCCTCTTCCTCTTTGCTTCTCCTCTCACTCCTTCCCTTCTGCATTTCCATTTCCTCTCACTTCTTCCCTTCCCTCATCCCCTTTCCCCACACGCCCTCCCTTCTTCATTTCCCTTTCCCCTCACTCCTTCCCTTCTTCATTCCCCTTTCCCCTCACTCCTTCCCTTCCCTCATCCCCTTTCCCCTCACTCCTTCCCTTCCCTCATCCCTCATCCCCTTTCCCCTCATTCGACAGAACATCGCCTTTCGCGGGTCATTACGCGTGAATCTCCTTCCGTTTCTCCCTCGTCATCCCCTCCCCTCATTCTCCTCATTTCTCATGGCTCCTTTCCCCTCTGCTTTTCCTCTGTTTTCCTTCTTTCTTCTTCCCTTACTCTTTTGACCTCTTTTTGTTCCTCTTTTCTCGCTACCTTGTCCTGTTATCTGTCCATTTTCATGATTATCTCATTCTCTCTCTCTCTCTCTCTCTCTCTCTCTCTCTCTCTCTCTCTCTCTCTCTCTCTCTCTCTCTCTCTCTCTCTCTCTCTCTCTCTCTCTCTCTCTCTCTCTCATGTTCTTCTATTCCTATTCTTCCTTACCCTCTCTTCCCTCCATTCCCTCCTTCCCCTTTTCCACTATCCTTTTCCCTTTATCATTTCCTCTCCTATTCCCCTTTTCCTTCCCCTCATCCATCTTCTCTCCCTCCCTCCTTCCCTCCTTCTCTGCACCTCCCTCTTCTTCCCCTTCCCTCCCTTCCCCTCACTCATCCAGCCTTCCCTCTCCCTCTCTCACTACTAGCCTCCCTCCTACTCTCCCTTCTCTCTCCCCACCCCTTTCAACCTTCCTTCTCCCTCTCTCCATCCCTCCCTTGATCTATCCCTCCTTCTCCCCCCTCCCCCATCCTTTCCATCCTCCCTCTTCCTCTCCCCACTTTCCTTCCCTTTCCTCCCTCCCTCCCTCCCACCCTCCCACCCTCCCTCTCCCTCTCCCCACCTTCCTTCCCTTTCCTCCCCTTCCCTCCCTCCCTCCCTCCCTCCCTCCCCCAAGCTGGGATCTCCATCACAGTGAGTAGATCTCCATCCTGCGGCCGTTACTCACACCCTGTAGCTCCCTCACACAAACATTTCCTTCTGGAAGCTTCCTCTCTTCTCGGGGGGGGGGGGGGGGGGGGGGGGGGGGGGGGGGAGAAGAGGGAGGGAGGGAGGGAGGGAGGGAGGGAGGGAGGGAGGGAGGGAAGGTTGAGGGAAGGAGAGAGAGGAGGGGAGGGAGAATAGGAGCGAGGGAGCGAGGGAAGAGGGGAAGAGAGAGGGAGGGATGGAGGGAAGGAGAGAGAGAGAGAGGGAGTGAGACAGTAACAGGGAGGGAGTGAGGGAGGGAGGGAAAGAGAGAGAGAGAGAGAGAGAGAGAGAGAGAGAGAGAGAGAGAGAGAGAGAGAGAGAGAGAGAGAGGGAGGAGAGAGAGAGAGAGAGAAGAAGAGAGAGAGGGAGGGAGGGAGAGCGTGGGGGAGGGAGCGAGGAGGAGAGAGAGAGAGGGGGGGAAGGAGGGGGAAGGAGAGAGGGAGAAGGAGAGGGAGAGGGAGAGAGAGAGAGAGAGAGAGAGAGAGAAGCAGAAGAGACAGACAAACCGGAAGACAGACAGAGGCAGAGAGAGACATAGAGGGGATTAAAAAAAGAGTTAGGGGAAAGAAAGAAACCCAGAGACAAAGAAAAAGGGAGAGAATGCAGACACGAATCCAATTTTCTCTCTCT
>NC_051392.1:55007358-55019858 GCF_015228065.2 Penaeus monodon
ATGAAATTGTTGTAATAATAACAGTAGTGATAATCATGATAACAAACAGTAACAACAATTATAATTACAAGAATGATAATAACAATGATAGGAATAATGAAATGTAAGATATGCCATAAAACGCAATTACCAATGATAATAATGAGGATAATGATGGTGATAATGATGATGATGGTGATGTTGATGATGATGATGATGATGATGATGATATTAATAATAATAATAATAATAATAATAATAATAATAATAATAATAATAATAATAATAATAATAATAATAATAATAATGACAAAAACAATAGAGAAAAATATAAACGGAAAAAAATATAATAAGAGTCGTAGGGAGACATGATAATGATGAATAAATGGACAGACAGACAAATAGAATAATTGATATGAA
Source organism: Penaeus monodon (assembly GCF_015228065.2). Lineage (NCBI taxonomy): Eukaryota > Metazoa > Arthropoda > Malacostraca > Decapoda > Penaeidae > Penaeus > Penaeus monodon. Next base: position 55,007,758 of record NC_051392.1, read on the forward strand.
AAAGAGAAGAGGATACGTAATGGGCAGACAAACAGACAGATAGACAGAATAACACAGCCAGAATAACACAGACAGAATAACACAGACACAGATAACACAGAATAACACAGACACAGATAACACAGAATAACACAGAATAACACAGACACAGATAACACAGAATAACACAGAATAACACAGACAGACAGTCTATTGAAAAGATAGATAGAGGTAAGTAGATAGATATTGACAAAACAATGCAAGGAGATTTTCGATATTTAAGTGTTTATGGAGATGTAAGATACTTAAAAGATATGTAGTTAATTTGTTATATATATGATTGTGCTGAGAAGGGGGAGAGGGAGAGATGGATGAAGATAAATAGATAGATAGATAGAGAAGGGGGAGAGGGAGAGATAGATAGATAGATAGAGAGGGGGGGAGGGAGAGATAGATAGATAGAGAGGGGGGGAGGGAGAGATAGATAGATAGATAGAGAGGTGGAGAAAGAGAAAGAGAGAGAGAGAGAGGAAGAGAGAGAGAGAGAGAGAGAAAGAGAGAGAGAGGAGAAGAATGAGGGAGTGTTAAACAGATAGACCTATAGACAGAGAGAGAGAGAGAGAGAGCAAAAGAGAGAAAGAGTGAGAGACAAACACACAATTCAGACAGACAGACATAGAGGAGGAGGAGGGGGGGGAAGGGGTAAACGGACGTACTAACAATCAAGCGCATTGCCTCCCTTGCTATCACCCCCCCCCCCTTCTTTCGCAACCCCCTCCCCCCTCCCCCCTCTGCACCCGCCGGCATTGTGATATCAACCAAGTGGCTCTGAAAGTGATGGCGACAACTGGGGAACTCAGAGGGGAGAAAAAATAAGGGGAGAAGGGAGAGACGCGAGGAAAGGGAAGGAGAGGAGGAGAGTAAAGGGTAGATAGAGGAGGAGAGAAAAGGGGAGGAGAGAGAGAGGACGAGAGGGAAGGGAAGGAAAGGAGGAGAGTAAAGGGTAGATAGAGGAGAGAGAGAGGACGAAGGGAAAGGGGAAAGGAAAAGGGGGAGAAGGGGGAGATAGGGGGAGGAGGAAAAGGGGGGGAGAGGGGGGAGAGTAAAGGGGAATAAAAGGAGGGGAAAGGGGGGGGAGAGAAAAGGGGAAGGGGGAAAGGGGAAAGGGAAAAGGGAAAGGAGAGTAAAGGGTAATAAGGAGGAGAAAAAGGGGGGGAGAGAGAGAGGGCGCAATAAAGGAAGGAAGGAGGAGATTTAAAGGGTAGATGAGGAAAAAAAAAATAAGGGAAAAGGGGGAGACGCAGTAAAGGGAAGGAGGGGAGGAGGAAAGGGGGTAGATGAGGAGGAGAGAAAAGAGGGAGGAGAGAGAGAGGACGAGAGGGAAGGGAAGGAAAGGAGGAGAGAAAAGGATAGATAGAGGAGAGAAAAGGGGGAGGAGAGAGAGAGGACGAGAGGGAAGGGAAGGAAAGGGGGAGAGAAAAAGGGAGAAAGAGGACGAGAGGAAAAGGAGAGGGAAAAGAAAAAGTGGAAGGGATAGGGGAGAAAGAGGACGAGAGGAAAGAAAGAGGGGATAGAGCGAACGAGAGTAAGGGAAGGGAAGAGGAGGAGGGGGAAAGGAGACGAAGGAGAGCGAGGAGAGAGAACGAAGAAAAAAGGGAGACAACAGAGAAGCGCAGGAGACGAAGGATAGAAGGCGAAAGAACGAGACAAAGAAGGGGAGGAAACGAGGAACAGAAAAGGAGAGAACGAAAAAGAAGGAAAGGAGAAAAGGATAAAAAAAAAAGAGGAAGAACGCGATAGAGGCTAAAAGAGGAAGAGGGAAAGGCCGAGAGAAAAACAAGGGTATGGGAAAAAAAGAAGAGAAGAGGAGACAAAAAGAGACAGGGTGAAGGATGAGACGAGGGGAGAGACAAAGGAAAACAAGGGGAGAGGGAGGAAGGGGGGAGAGAGGGGAAGGGGAAGAGGAAGAGAGAGGAAAGGGGGAGGGGGGAAGGAAAAAAAAGAAGGAGAAAAGGGAGAGGAAGGAGAGGGAAAGAAGTCAAAGGGGAAGGGGGGAGGGAGTGGAAGATAAGCGGAAGAGGAGGCGAGGGGAAGAGGAGGCGAGGTGGAAGAGGGGCGAGGGGAAGAGAAGGTGAGGGAAGAGGAGGCGAGGGAAAGGAGGCGAGGGAAGAGGAGCAAAGGGGAAGAGGAGGCGAGGGGAAGAGGAGGCGAGGGAGAGAAGGCGAGGGAAGAGGGGGCGAGGGAAGAGGAGAGGGGAAAGAGGAGGCGAGGGGAAGGGGAGGCGAGGGGAGAGGAGCGAGGGAAGAGGAGGCGGGGGGAAGAGGAGGCGAGGGAAGAGGAGGCGAGGGAAGAGGAGCGGGGGGAAGAGGAGGCGAGGGGAAGGGGAGGCGAGGGAAGAGGAGCGGGGGGAAAAAGAGGAGGCAAGGAAAGAGAAGGCGAGGGGAAGAGGAGGCGAGGGGAAGAGGAGGCGAGGGGAAGAGGAGGCGAGGGGAAGAGGAGGCGAGGGGAAGAGGAGGCGAGGGGAAGAGGAGGCGAGGGGAAGAGGGGGCGAGGGGAAGAGGAGGCGGGGGGGAGAGGAGGCGAGGGGAAGAGGAGGCAGGGGAAGAGGAGGCGAGGGAAGAGGAGGCCGAAAGAGGAGGAGGGAAGAGGAGGCGAGGGGAAGAGGAGGCGAAGGGAAGAGGAGGCGAGGGGAAGAGGAGGCGAAGGGAAGAGGAGGCGAGGGGAAGAGGAGGCGAGGGGAAGAGGAGGCGAGGGGAAGAGGAGGCGAGGGGAAGACTGAGGGATGAAGGCCAGTTACAGCTGGTTGGTTACAGGCGCCAGCTGTGGACCTTCCCGGCCAGCTGGTCGAGCGAAGGGACACGTGGAGGATACTAACCCTCGCCCCGTGCCCTTCTTGCCCCGAGGACGCCATGAACTCTGCATGAGCGAGAAAGACGTAAACTCGGGGTCAGCGTTGCCAGTGGTTCCCATGCCAGCCAGCGTTGCTAACGCTTGTACCCGGGCTTGGTTCAGTGTGATCGGGTTTTGTTTTGTGGGAGATGGAGACAGAGAGAGAGGGGGGGGAGAGAGAGAGAGAGAGAGGGAGAGAGAGAGAGAGAGGGAGAGAGAGAGAGAGAGAGAGAGAGAGAGAGGGGCGGAGGGAGGAGGGGGAGAGGAGAGAGAGAGAGAGAGAGAGAGAGAGAGAGAGAGAGAGAGGGGAGGGAGGGGAGGGAAGAGAGGGAGAGAGGAGGGAGGGGGAGGAGAGAGGGAGAGAGAGAGAGAGAGAGAGAGAGAGAAGAGAGAGAGGAGAGAGAGACAGAAGACAACAGACAGACAGAGACAGACAGACAGGAAAAGAAGACAGACAGACAAACAAACAAGCAGACGGACACAGACAAAGACAGAAATAATCAAAAGATAAAACATTTTTTTATGAATCGCAGGAATAACTTAACAATACTCAATACAAAAAACGAAAATGGTCAACAGGCTTTCTCAATTGCGAATCAATGAATGGCGTTCATGCACACAATACACAGAGAAAGAACAGCCGTTATGCGGGGAATGAATGAGAGAGAGAGAGAGAGAGAGAGAGAGAGAGGGGGGGGGGAGAGCGAGAGAGAGAGAGAGAGAGGAGAAGAGAGGAGGGGGGGGGGGGGGGAGCGAGAAGAGGAAAGAGGGGATGGGGAGAGAGAGGGGGGAGAGCGAGGGGAGAGGCGAGAGAGAGGGGCGGGAGAGAGAGAGAGAGAGAGAGGGGGAGCGAGAGGCGAGAGGAGAGAGAGAAGGAGAGAAAGAGGCGAGAGAGAGAGAGAGAGAGAGAAGAGAAAAGGAAAAACAGACATACAGAGAGAGAGAGAGAAAAAAAAGACAGACACAAAGAAAAGAAACAGAAGACAACACAAAGAACCAACCCGAGGGCACGGGGGCCAGGAAGCAGCGGTGGCGTAATAAGGAAATCCCTTGATTAACGCCCACCGGGGAAGGGCAACAGACGGGCACGAGGTCAAAGGGTCACAGAGAACGGGGGGAGAGAGAGAAGAGAAAGGGAGGGAAGGAGGGAGAGGAGGGGAGGGAAGGAGGGAGAGAGGGGGGGGGGGAAGAGGGGACGGAGGAAGGAGAGAGGAGGGGACGGAGAGAAGAGAGGGAAGAGAGGGAAGGGAGGTGGAGGGAGGGAGGGAGAGGTGGAGAGAGGGAGGGAGAGGTGGAGGGAGGGAGGGAGAGACACAGCTAGAGGGGGGAGGTGAGATACAGAGATAGAGATAGAGATAGAGAGACAGGGGGACAGACATACAGACAGGCCGACAAACAGACAAACAGACAGACACAGAGAGGTCACGCGGAGAGCGAATTTGCAACAATCAGGCTCATGATGACGGAGATAAAGAGCGATATGAGCAGAGATGAATTCCTTTACGAGGGATGATTCGGCGCTCAATGGGATGCTGGCCGCGGAGAGCAGGCAGATGGAGGTGTTCGGATGCTTGCGCCATTTTTTTTTTTTTTTTCATTCTTTCTTTCTTTTTTACGTTTCGTTTATTCCTTTCTTTCTTTCTTTCTTTTTTTCTTTTTTTTTCTTTCATTTTCTTTCGTTTTTCTTTCATTCTTTCTCTCTTGTCTGCTCGTTGAGGTTTTTGTGTGGGGTGTTTTTTTTTATTTTTTTTTTTTTGGGATTAATTATCGTGTATGGTTTTAATTATGGGAAAAAATATATAAGAAACAGATAGGTAGATAGATAGATAAAAAGAGAGAGATAGAGGTAAAAAAATAGATATTTGTGTTTGTGTGTGTGTGTGTGTGTGTGTGTGTGTGTGGGGTGTGTGTGAGTGTTTGTTGTTTTGGATATAAAATGTGGATGTGTTTTAATTAGGAGAAAAAAATAATAGGGGAAAAAAATAGGTAGATAGATAGATAAAATGAGAGAGATAGAGGTAAAAAAATAGATATGTGTGTGTGTGTGTGTGTGTGTGTGTGTGGATTCGTGCGTGCGTGTGCGTATGTGTCAGCATCTGTGCGCGTGGATAGGTAGCTAAATAAATACACCAATATTTATCATTTGTATCATGTATTTCTGTAGCTTGATGTATTACGGGGCAGACGAAAACCCTCCCATCAACTGCCCCACCCCTTTTTAAACACTGTTAAACACTGGTTATTCTCGTCAACATTTGCATAAAAAATGCAATTGAACGCGAGGACAAATGCTCCCTGGCGATCAACCTAATCAATAACAATTATGAGTTATAAAAAAAATAAGAATTTCATTATTGCTGTTGTTTTTATTAGTATTTATCAAATTTTATTATTTTCCATAAAAACATAACACTCACCGTCATCATTATTATTATCATTTCCATTATCACAGTCATCCCTCTTCTAGTTGTATTTATTTTGTTTAGACATATTTCTCGACTTAGATAAATGTATTGTGTTATTTGCATAATTATAAATATAAATAAACTATTTGTTCTTGCTAATAAACCCTTTTCTTCTTTTTCTTTCCTTAACACGTCCCCGCTTTGAATCTGTATCTGTGCTTGTTTGTCTGTTCTTTGAGAATAAACCCCCCTCTCTGTCTGTCTGTCGTCGTTGTTGTCCAGTCTGTCTGTCGTCGCTGTCTGTTTGTCATCTGCTGTCTGTTGTCTGTCTGTTTGCAGTTTTTGTTGTCTGTTTTTCGTCTCTAACTCCCCTTTTCTTTCTCTCTCCTCTCTCTCTCTCCTCTCCTTTATCTATCTATCTATCTATCTACTATCATCTATATATATAATATATATATAATAATATATATATATATATAATCTTTTTTATCTTCTGTTTGTCTGTCTATCTCTCTATCTCATTTACTGTCTCGGTCTGTCTACCTGTCTCCTTACCTGCCTGTCTATCTATCTATCCATCTATCTCTCCACCTCTCACTCTTACTACCTCCCTCCCTCTTTCTTCCTCTTTTTTCCTTCCTATACGAACGGAAAACAAACAGAGAAAAAAAAACAGTTTTCTTCGCCCGAGCCAAAAGGGCGAGTCAAACCGGGGACTCCGAAAAAAGCGCAGGAAAACACCTTCCAAAAGCACTTCGTCCTCGTGTTTAAATTTTTGGGTTTGGGGATTCAAGCTCTGTCTTAAAACACAAAAAACGGGGCGAAGGAAAAAAAAAAGGGGTTACTATACAAAATGTGTTAATATGCATGCGCGGGGGGGGGAGGATTTTTGATGCGAAAGGAAGGAAAAATTTAAAAGGGACGCACTGCGCGGGTACCTGACCCGAAATTTTGTGTGTGGGGGTGTGTGTGTGTGTGTGTGTGTGTGTGTGTGTGGGTTTTGTGTTTGGGGTTTTGTGTGGTGTGTGTGTGGTGTTTTGGTGTGTGTTGGGGGGTGTGTGTGTTTTTTTTGTTTGTGTATAAAAAAAAATATATAATACACGCCCCACACACCCACACCCCACACACAACCCCCACACCACCACACACACACCACACACAAAACACACACACAAAACACCCCACATTAAAAAATATATACCCTATGTTTGTATTTTTAATATAAATTTTATATAAAAATATATAAATATATATATTATATATATAAAATATAATATATATATAAACATCCACATAATACATTAAAATATAATATTTATATAATATATAAAATTTTCATATATATATATATATATATATATATATATATATACTATATATTTAAAATATATATAAATATATATATCTAGAATAATATATTATTTACATATATATATATCCTATATATATACACATTAATTAATACAAAACACACCACAACACCCCACACACACCACACACACACACCACACCCCACAAAACAAACATTATATATAATTTTATATATGATATATTTTAAATTATATATAATATATATATATATATATATATAGGGGGGTATATATATATAGAAAATATTTTTAATTATTATTTTATTCTATATTTTAATTTAAAGGGGGTGTGGGGGTGTGTGTGTGTGGGGTGTGTTTTGTGTGTGTGTGTGGTTTTGTGTGGTTTGTGTGTGTGAGTGTGTGTGTGTGTGGGTGTGTAATGTGTGGGTGTGTATATGTATATTCCCATATAATATATTATTAAAAATTTATAATTTTAAAATATTAATATATATATATATGTGTTGGGTGTGTGTGTTTGTGTTGTGGTTTTGTGTGGGTGTGTGTTTGGGCGTGTGTTTGTGTTTTATCTTATTTTTTATATATTTTATTTTTTTTCCCTCTTATAAATATCCCCCCCCTTTTTCCTATGTGTGTGTGTGGGTAGTTGTTTTAATTATATATTATTTATATATAGATTATTTAAAATTTTTTCTTATATTATGTTATTGTATTTTTTTTTTTATATTTGTGGGGTGGGGTGTGTGTGTGTGTGTGTGTGTGTGTGTGTGGGGGTGTGGTGTGGGTGTGTTGTGTGTGTGGGTGTGGGGTGTGTGTGTTTTGTGGTGTGTGTTTGTACATATATATCCTATATTATTTCATATAAATATATATATATTATTTATTATATATATATATATAATAAAAAATAAATATATATATATATTATATATTATTATATAATTTTATATTTTATTATATCCCCATATAGTTTTGTGTGGGTGTGTGTGTTTTGTGTGTGTGTTGTGTGTGTGGGTTTGGTTGTGTGGTGTGGGGTGGTGTTAAAATATTTACATAATAAATTTACCCCTATATTATTTCTTTTTTTTATATCTATTATATAGAAAATATTATATTATTCATTACCTATAGGGTTTTTATTTATTTAGATTATATAAAAATTATATATATATATTAATATTAATATATTTTATATAATATATATATATATATTTGGTGTGGGTTGGGGGTGTGTGTGTGTTGTTTTTTGGGGTGTGGGTGTTTTGTGGTTGTTGTGGGTGTAAAATATTATAAAATTAAAAGTACATTTTATATAATATATTATATATCTATTAAAATTTTATATATATTAAAATATATATATATGTAGGGAAAATCAAAAAAATAAGGGTTTAATAACAAATATTTAAATATTATATATATATGTTATTTTATTATATATATATATTTATATTTATAATTTAATATTCCCCTTTTGTGTGTGTGTGTGTGTTGTGTTTTTGTTGTTTGTGGGGTTTTTTTACATATTATTCAAATATATGTAAAAAAATTTTTAATATTATATATATTTTAAAATATATATTTTATATTATATTTTATTTTATATTATATTTTTAATTTACAAATATTTATATATATATATAATATTATTAAAATATATATATAATATTATATATATGTGTGTGTGTGTGTGTGTGTGTGTGTGTGTGTTGTGTGTGTTTTGTACACAATGGGTAGCTAATAAATTTATTCACCGGGAAAGATTCTTTATTAATTCACCCCCTCGTCTTACCAAAGTTTTTAAAATTCAACCCCCTCTCCCCCTTGAATGAATAAACCGCACCAAAACATCCAGTTAATCGATTCTCCATCTATTCATTCATAACACCCCCCTCCCCCCTCCCCCCGCCGTTCCCAGACTACGCGTGTGTCCCGTATTGCTTCTCTCTGATTCAATTTCCGGTGACAGCGCGGAAGCAAATTTGATTGAGAAAGAAAATGGGAATAGGAAAACAAACCAAATGCGACGGAGGTACGAGTTGGGGAGTTTTGTTCGCTGGTGATGGCGAGGAGAGGATGGTGGTCATGCGGAGGGGGGGCGGGTTGGTGTTGTATTCTCTCTCTCTCTCTCTGTCTTTCTCTTCTCTCTCTCTCCTTTTCTCTCTCTCTCTTCCCCTCTTCTCTCTCTCTATCGCTCTCTCCTTCTCTCTCTTCCTCTACTCCTTCCTCCTCCTCTCTCTTCCTCTCCTCCTTCCTCCCCTTCCTTCCCCTTTCTGTCCCTTACCCCTACCCCCTCCCCTCCGTTCCCTTCCACCCTCCTCTCCCTTCCCGCCACCTACCCCTCCCTTCCCTCTACACTCCCCTCTGTTCCCTCCACGTTTCCCTCCACCTTTCCCTTCCTTTTTTTCTTTAAGGACCTCTCCCCTCTACTCACCCTCTTCTTCCCACGGTACCCAGCACTCTACTGGTCATCGCCAGTGCAAGCAATTTCGACCCTTAGCGCCGATCACTTTACTACATGTAAACTTATATCTTGATTATACTCAAAATGTTTGTTAGAAAATCCTTATTCTGAATCCCTATGTTTGTAGCCATTATTATTGACGATACTGTAGTTATCAAATGTTCACGATTTAATTGTACAAACATGCACCACCTATGACTGCCATAGAACAGAGTCTGCACTGACACTCCTATTAAAGATTAATGCTTTTCCATTTTGTTATGCTTAGTGACACTTCAAACTATATCGTCCAAGAACGACCTATGATCACCCCCAAAAACTCGGGACCGAAGTCACTCTGCCTCGCCTTGGTCAACACCTCCAGCTCGTCCTCGCGGGCATGGCAAGACGCTCCTGCCTTGACGTCTCTGCCAGGCCTGTCCTCTGTACTCTTAGCTACTGTACACCCGTGTTAATAAACAAATAGAAACTGCGACAACTTTAACTCAACACCCGAGAAACAAAGCAGCAGTTCCATTTAAGTGGGAACAGGTCCTCCCCACATCATTACATTGGTGGCTGTGCACTGGGATAGGCCCCTGGCGGCAGGAGGAATAGCCTCCACGTAACATTACATTGGTGACAGACTAGTGGGAGTCACTTCCTGCTATACATTACTTTCCACCCTCCTCTCCCTCTACGTTCCTCTCCCTCCACCCTCCCCCCCTTTCCCTCCACCCACCCTCTCTTTCCTTTCCATCACCCTCCCTTCCTTCCCTCTCCCCACTATCACCTTCCTTCCCTTCCCTCCACTTTCCTCTCCCTTCCCTCCACCCTCCCCACCCTCCCCTCCACCCTCCCTTCCCTCCCCTCCACCCTTCCCTCCCCTTCGAACTCGCAGCCGAGCCTACATCCAAATTCCACCATTTTTCCAAAACACACAGAAGCAATCACGGCAAACAAAATCGGACAGCGCCGTCTCGCTCACTTCCTGCTCTTGTTTTTGCTCGAAATTCGCAATCAGACTTTGTTTCGTTTCATGCATATATATATATATATATATATATATATATATATATATATATATATATATATATATATATATATATATATATTATATATATATATATAAAGAGAGAGAGAGAGAGAGAGAGAGAGAGAGAGACAGAGACAGAGACAGAGACAGAGAGAGAGAGACAGAGACAGACAGACAGACAGACAGACAGACAGACAAACAGACAGACAGAAGCAGGCAGAGAGAAAGAGACAGAGATAGAGAGAAAGAGAAAGAGAAAGAGAGAGAGGCAGGCAGAGAGAGAGAGAGGGAGATAGAGAGAAAGGGAGAGAAAGGGAGAGAGAAAGAGAGGCGACAAGCGTGATAACATGATTGAACGCTGGGAGAAGGGGACGCGGGAAATCTTTTTATCTGTCTCTCTGTCATATATATGTATATCAGTCTATCTATCTGCCTATCTATCAATTTACCTCTCTATCTATCCATCTATTTGTCTGTTTATCTGTTTATCTATATCTGTATCTGTCTGTCTATTTGTCTATTTATCTAGCAATTAATCTATCTATCGAGATCTATCTACAGTATCTATTTATATATATATCTTTGTTATCTGTATTTTACTTGTTCTTTCTCCTCTTTTATTTATGTTTTGTTTTGCATTTCTTTTCCTTCTTTGCATTTCCCCTTTTTACTACTTCTTTATCTCTCTTTTTAACACATCACCTTTCCTCCCCTCCTCATTCTCCCCTACCCCCCCCTCTCTCCCTTCCTCCGCCTGCCTCCCACCCCTATCCCTCCCTTCCCTCCTACTTCCTCCCCCTTTCTCCTGTCCTCCCCCTCCTCCCCCTCTTCAAACACCCATCTCCTCCTTCTCTCCCCTCTCTCTCCTCTCTCTCCCTCCCCCTCCCTTCCCTTCTCTCTCCATCCCCCTCCCTCCCCTCTCTCTCTCTCCCACCCCCATCCCCACCTAACCTCTTCCCATCCCCCTCCCCTCCCCTCCCTTTCTCTCCACCCCCTCCCTCCCTCCCTCCCTCCCTCCCCATTTTCTCACAATCTCGCCTTTCCTTCGTCAACTTCAGCAGAAACTTCGCAAACTTCCTTCCTCCCGCTTCGCGCCAACTTCCAGTCTGTCTGAGTAAATATGAATTACATACGGCATCATATACGGCCAGCCATCCCGCCTGCCATAATATGCAGATGCTGTGTATGCAAATGAATCCCTTGTGGGAACATAGATAGCGTGTGTGTACTCATCCCACCCCCTCCCCCCTTCCCTCCCCCCTTTCCTTCTCCCCTACATGGGCATATGTACGTACTTACATACATGTATACATGCGAAAACACACATACATGTACACACAGACACAGGCGAACACATACGCTTATATGCGTACAGATGCAAACGCGCACACATGTACACTAACGCACATGTAAACACGCGCACACATGTACACTGACACACATGTAAACACGCGCACACATACACACACGTACACACAGGCATACATACACCCACGTACACGCGCGCACATACACACATGCGCACACACATACACACGGTAAGGGTCCCAGCTGTGAAAATCGCTATGGGCAGAAGTGTACACCAACTCTCCCTTTTCGAATTTTGAATTTTGAATTTAACGGTTTTTAACGGTTTCTTTTTTTTTTTGTCACTCATTCTCTTCTCTTTTTGTTTCTTGAAGTTTGGATTAGTGTTTCGAAACTTTACGTTGTTTTTTTGTTTTGATTTTGTTTGGAGTTGTTTTTAACAAAGGGAGAAAGGGGGGATGAGAGTGGAAGAGAAATGAGGGGAGAGAGAGAAGGATGGGAGGGTAATATTAAGTTGTGTGTACATGTGTGTGTGTGTGTGTTTGTGTGTGTGTGTGTGTGTGTGTGTGTGTGTGTGTGTGTGTGTGTGTGTGTGTGTGTGTGTGTGTATGTGTGTGTGTGTGTGTTTGTGTGTGTGTGTTTGTGTGTGTGTGTGTGTGTGTGTGTGTGTGTGTGTGTGTGTGTGTGTGTGTGTGTGTGTGTGTCTGTGT
>NC_051392.1:55024858-55032358 GCF_015228065.2 Penaeus monodon
CTCTCTCTCTCTCTCTCTCTCTCTCTCTCTCTCTCTCTCTCTCTCTCTTCTCTCTCTCTCTCTCTCTCTCTCTCGCTCTCTCTCTCTCTCCTGCCTATATATGAACAGGCCATCCGTAATCCCATAAGGGAGACATAAATCCTGGACAGTAGATATAAATTCTAAACGGTCATTAATCCAGATTTGATTCACGAGTAGCATATCCGGATTCGCGGCCTGATAAATCTGAAATCTGAACAATAAACATTAATCCGAAACGACACACGTAATCTGACAACAGCGGCTTTAAATCCCGGATGAAGGATTCTTAAATCCCTGAAGCTAAATGCTAATCTTAGGATGCGAAAAGTCGGTCTACAGAGCAGTAAATCCGAGGTGTGATGTCATTCCCAGTAAAGGTCCTTTGACAAAACGAGTATTAAAATCTAAGGCCGGGATTTATAATCGAGAGAGGAGTAGATTATTATGAATAAATTATGATTATTATCATTAATAATAGCTATTAAAGTGAGGGTCCCGGTAATTTATTCAAGAATTTAGGACTCGAGAGAGACACCAAAGTAGAGACTCAAAGAGAGGAACCACAAATTAAGGCCACGAGGTAGAACCCCAAAGGTAGAACCCCAAGGACTCAAAACAGTACCCCAGGAAGACTCAGAAGAACCCAGGAACCAAGAACTCTGGAGACTCCTAGCTATAAAGTTCTCCGTTCTCCTCCCGTTTCCTCTGTCTCTTCCTCCTTCTCTGCCCTCATCTGTTCCATTCTTCCATCTTCCTCCTCCTCCTCCACATCCCTTATATCCTCCTACTTATTTTCTCTTCCTCCCCCTCCTCCTCCCTTCTCTTCGCCTCCTCCTCCTCCTTCACATCCACCTTTTCATGATAGCTGATATACTCTTCCAGATATGCTAAGGAGGAACAGCTATAATAAATTAGTCTTGAGTCCCGGTGAGTGTCAAAGGAAACGAAGATTATTTAGGCCTTTATTGGGCAAAATGAAGGTCACGGAATCTCTCTTGTATTACTTGTATTGGTGATATTAACCATATTAAACAGCAAATGTTGTTTTTTAACCAAGGAGATTAAATCTGTTCCATTATGCCTTTACGAACCCCTGAAGCATCACGTCTAGCGAGCATTAATTAAAGGAAAAAGGTGCAAAAACATATCCAGGCAAATCTGAAACGAACCTTAATTGACAGCCATGCTTGTTTCCGAGAATTCTGCGTGTGTGCTTCTCTTTAGGGTCCATAATCACCCCTAAAATCTACCTGTCGACGACCTTACACATCGTTAGAAAACTAGAGATATTACCCTGTACATCTTCTTTAATCATTATCTCTAAAAGAACCATATTCTATCCATAAAAGCGAACGGAAGAGACAAAGCCCCGGTCGCTTACAACACCGAGATGTAAACACGACTTCGCCGACACAAGTCCTCGATAATTCACTTTCAAACATCCTCCACCAGCCTCGGTCACTCGCAGCCATTCATCATTCACTTTCACGCTAATGAATATAGCACCTCGTACCCCTTCCTCCCCCCTCCACTTAATGCTCTTCCCCCTCTTCCTACCACCACCCCCTACCTCTTCTACCTCGCCCTCCCTTCCCCCTCTCCACCTCCCCTACTTTCCCCCAGCTTTCCCTCCCTCCCCTACCTCCACGCCTCGCCCTCTTTCCCACCTCCCTACCTTCCCCTACCTCCCACTTTCCCCTACTTCCCTACCTTTCCTCACTTCCCAACCTCCCCCTTTCCCCTACCTCCCCACCTCGCCCCTTTTCCTACATTCCCCCACCGGGTCCCCCCTTCCCTCCTCCCTACCTCCCACTTTCCCCTCTTCCCACTTCTCTCACCTTCCCCCACCTCCTCTACCTCCCACCTTCCCCTACCTCCCACTTTCCCCACTTCCCCACTTCTCCCACCTTCCCCCACCTTCCCCCACCTCCTCTACCTCCTACCTTCCCCTACCTCCCACTTTCCCCCTTCCCACCTTCCCCCACCTTCCCCCACCTCCTGTACCTCCTCTACCTCCTAGCTTCCCCTACCTCCCACTTTCCCCCACTTCCCCACCTCCCCCACTTTCCTATCACTGTGTTAGCCGATACATCAATATTCAGAGCGCGGCTTCAGGCCCGGACGACGCGATCTAATGACTTGAGGCCGACAAATCTTGTTTCGTATTATTTATCTTCGCGTGATTAAAACAGAAAGTCCTTCATCTCATTTTCTTTTCATCTTTTCGTTTCTTTTCATCCATTTTTTTAATTACTTTTTCTTGTTTATTGTCCTCAATCTTCAAATTGAACGCTTCATAGAGGAAAGAAAAATCATTACGAACTTCTACGATTTTTCAAACGCATAATGAAAAGAAAATGATAAGGAATGATTAACTAAATAATTATACGAAAAAAAGATTAGCTAATAAAATAAAAAAAACTCAATAAGATATATATATATAAAAAAGGCTACATGATACATCGAAAAAGACTTTAGAGCAAAAACTCTCCCAGAAAACAGAAGACTGCAGTAGAATAACGGGTTTGATTCCACGCTCTTGTTTAAATAGCGCGTTGAAATAGGTTCGAATTGTAATGTTTGTTTGCTTATATTGCTGTCGGTAATGTTGTTGTTGTTATGTTGTCCTTGTTATTATTATTATTATCATTATTAGTATTATTATCACTGTTGTTGTTGTTTTGTGGTTGTTGTTACTATTATTGTTATTATTATTATTAGAAGTAGTAGTAGTAGTATCATTGTCATTATTATCATTATTATTACAGTTGCTATTAGTACTCTTATTATTGTTATTATTATTATTATCATTATTATTATTATTTTTATCATCATCGCCATCATCATCATCAGCATCATCATCATCATCATCATCATCATCTCATCATCATCATCATCATCATCATCATCATCATCATCATCATCATCTCATCATCATCATCATCATCATCATCATCATCATCATCATCATCATCATTATTATTATTATTATTGTTGTTAATGTTATTATCATTATCATCTTCATTATTATCTATATTATCAGCACCAGTATTAAAATTATCATTATTGTTACCTAAAAGTGATGTCAATAATGAAAATGATGATGCGGAGGAGGAAGAGGAGGAAGATGATGATGATGGTAATGATGATGATGATGATGATGATGATGATGATGATGATTGATGATGATGATTGATGATGATGATGATGATAGTAATGATAATAATTATGATAATGAAGAAGATAAGGAAAATGATAACAAAAATAATGAACCAAAGCGAAAAAAAGTAATGATGATAATGATGATGATGATAATGATAACAGTAATGATAATAATCATGATAATGAAGAATATAAGAAAAATAATAACAAAAACAATTAACCAAAGCAAAAAAAAGGCAAAAAAAAAAACAGGACCCCTACATTGTAGCGCCATTTAATTCACTCGACAAACAGACACAAAAAAAAAAATAATAAAAAAAATTAAAAAAAAAAATCCACATCTACCCACCTTTTTTAAAATCTTCCGCCGAGAATACTGACATAACAGTAATAGCTATTATTAATGATAGTAGTCATAATTTACTCACAATAATCTAATTCCTCTCTCGATTATAAATCCCGGCCTTAGATTTTAATACTCGTTTTGTCAAAAGACCTTTACTGAGAATAACAGGCGTTCTTTCACACGAAGCGGTGGCGGCGCTAAATGGCTTCGCTAATGTTGAGCGCTTTTTCGCTCTCTCTTTTTTCTTTCTTTCTTGGGGGGGGAGGGGGGTAATGTGGGATGCAGGGTTGTAAGAGAGAATTAAAGAGGGGTGAGAGAGATAAGAGGGAGAAAGGGATAGATCGATAGGTGGAGATAGAATAGATAGATAGATGGATAGATGGGTAGAGAGAGAGAGAGAGAGAGAGAGAGAGAGAGAGAGAGAGAGAGAGAGAGAGAGAGAGAGAGAGAAGAGAGAGAGAGAGAGAGAGAGAGAGAGAGAGAGAGAGAGAAGAGAGAGAGAGAGAGAGAGAGAGAGAGAGAGAGAGAGAGAGAGAGAGAGAGAGAGAGAGAGAGAGAGAGAGAGAGAGACTGCATCCTCACTTGGGGATACTGTATCCATTCTCTTTTCATCTCTTTTCCTCCTCCTTTTTCTCTTGTTTCCTTTTTTCACTCTTTCTGTTCTTCCTGTTTTTAATTCTGCTCTTTCTTCTGTTCCCATCATTATTATTATTCCTCTTCTCTTCTTCCTCCTCCTCCTCTTCGTCTTCCCCCTCCATTCCCTTCTCCTCACCCTTTTTTTCCTCTTCCTCAGCATCCAACACTCTCCTTCCATCTCTTCCCTCTTCCTTCTTCCCTTCCTCCCTTCCCCCCCTCCTCCCTTCCCTCCCTCCTCCCTCCCACCCCTCTTTCTCTCCTCCTCCCACCCACCCCTCCCACCCTCCCTTCCACCCCTCCCTCCTTTCCTCTCTCCCTTCCCTCCCAACCCTCCTTCCTTTCCTCTCTCCCTCCCTCCCACCCACTCCTTTCTCCCTCCTTTCCTCTCTCCCTCTTTCCCCTCCCTCCCATCCTCCCCTCTCCCATGCAACACCATTGATGCACTGCAACAACGGGTCGACGAGGATGCCTTTGCACGATAATGCTCGAATAAACTATTCATGAAGGCATTTGTATGCGTTGACAAAAGTATTCGCGTGTCAGGTGTGTTGTATGCCTGTCACTCGCGGCGGAGCAGGCGATATGGCACTCTATTGCCCCCGCGCGTAAGGTCCAATATTCCCGGAATCGCCTGGATCGTGTTAAGCGGCGACGGGTTTTCTCTCCTTCCTCTCCTTCTTTCGCCTCCTCCTTTCCTCGTAATTTCTTTCTTTCCTCCTTTCTTATTTCTTTCCCTCCTTCTTCTTCCCCTCCTCGTTTCCTCCTCCTCTCCTCCTCCTTCTTCCCATCCTCCATTCCTCCTCCTCCCCTCCCCCTCTTTCCTCTCCTTCCTCCTCCTCCCCTCCCCCTCTTTCCTCTCCTTTCCTCCTCTTCCCCCCCTCCTTCTTCCTTTCTTCCTCCCCTCCTCCCTCCCTCCTCGCTGGTCTTCCTCACACTACCTATATACTATTTACCTACCTACCTACTGATCCTCTCACCCGTTTCCTTACCCTTTTCCCATACCACTTGCTCTCTGCCTCTCATCCCTCTCCCCCCCATCCCCCTCCCTCTCCCCCTTCCATTCTTCCCCCTCCCCCACAACCCTATTCCCTCTCTCTCCCATCCCCCTCCCTCTCCCCTTCCATTCTACCCCCTCCCCCTCAAACCTCTTCTCCCCTCCCCTCCATCCCCCACACCTAACACTCTTTTTGCTAACGATGATCCTCTTATTTTTGAAAATATCAATCCGTATAATCAGTATTAAAAAAAAAAAAAAAAAAAAAAATCTTGCTACAAGCTCAGTAACTTATCCGAAAGCATGTAAACTGTCTTTTCTTTTTTTCTTTTCTTTTACTTTTTATTTTAACTGTTATTATCATTATTATTATTATTTTAGTCAGGAGATGCATATTAGATTAATGACTTGCCTTTTCTGAAACAAGAGGGAACGCACGCAACGCTTAACAGACACACACTTATATACGTACATGTGTGCACATAAAGGGTCTAATTGTTCAGAAGCACATCCACATACGCATGTGTAATTAATGATAGTACTAACAATAATAATAATGAGAATGAGAATGAGAATATTAAAGATAATAAAGTTAATAATGATAATAGTAATACTGTTGATGATGCTAATGGTGATGATGATGATATTAAGTTTAAATAATAATAATAAGTTTGATGATAATGGTAGCAATATATAATAATGATAATGATAATAATAATAGCAATAATAATAATAATAATAGCAATAAAAAAAAACTTGTCACAAGCCTACCTCATTAGAAAACCGAATTAATATTCAAAGAGAGCCTTAGAGCGTGTGGGAATCTTACGAGAAGGATACCCCAGGGTGGTAGTTTGTCCCCGTTGTTGTTCGCGTTGTTTGTGAGACCTCTGAACTTTGTATTAAGAAGAGCGAAGGTTGGGTGAGATTTTAAAGGTGACAACAAAGGGTGAATTGTTTCTTACTTAAGGACGACCTTCAACTTCGACGATATCGACCTGTTATTATGCAAGAGAAAGGAATGAGATAATGAGGAGTGTTTAGAAGAGGAGCATGTAGGTTTATAATTAGAGAGGAATATTAAAAAAATGAGTATATATATGAGGACTAATGAGAAATGATTAAAGTAGATGAAACCCCAGATAGAATCCCCTTCCATCATAATGAAACCAAGGATGTTATTAACACCATCGAATACAAATTTATCCCTGAAGACATATAGGATATATCTGACAAGAACAAATGGAAAAAGAGAAAGTAATCACTTGGGAGAGACGTATAAGGGCTAGTGAATGATAATAATAAGAGCAATGCAAGGGAAGGAGAGCAGAAGAGAAGAGATAAGAAACGTGGTCAGTAGAGAAAGAAACGATGATAATAATAACAAGAATTAGAAATAAACGGCGATTCGTAAGATAGGAACAAATCCTCTCATCGTATTCCGCCGCCCACCAACGTAATCATACCAAACTTAACGTCGACAAGATCATGGAATTACCGCTTTCGCCGCAGGTGAGGAACGGAGAGAAAGAAAAAAAAAGAATGGGAGACAGAGTCAGCCACGATAATTAGCGACTGCCGCTGAAAGTTCGAAGAGAGCGTAGAGCGTAGAGCGTAGAAGATGACACGATATTGTTACCGGAATAATGCGTGGGACATCATCTGAGAATTAGGGTCTTTGATTCTATTTATCAGATCTTACTTATTTATTTATTGGATCTTTATTTATCATTACTCATTTATTTATTTATTTTTTAGATCTTTATTTATCCTTATTTATTCATTTATTTATTAGATCTTTATTTATCATTATCTATTTATTTATTTTTTAGATCTTTATTTATCATTATTTATTCATTTACTTATGAGATCTTTATTTATCATCATTTATTCATTTATTAGATCTTTATTCATCCTTATTCTCTCTCTCTCCCAAAGGTGTTGTTGGACCTGAGAAAGTGAGGATGTTTTGGATTACGTGAAAGTGTTCGAAAAGCTAGGTGGAGTTGTAGAGAAAAAGAAAGGAAGAAGGGAAAATGAAGAATAATCGACATTTACAGATAAGGAGAAGAGAGAGAGAGAGAGAGAGATGAAGGTGAAGATGAAGATGAAGGAGATGAAGGAACGAGGAAAGATAGAGAAAGATGGGGAATTAAAGAATTAAATATTAGATATAGTTGTTGCAGAAAAAAAGAAAGAAAGGAAAATGCGAGATAATTGGCAATTACATCCCAGGAGATAATAAGGCTTGAAATAAAGGAATGAAGAAGAGAGAGAGAGAGAAAGAAATATGAGAAATCAAAGAAGGAAATCAAGATAGCGTGGTTTATAAGGAAAGGAA